>NW_023614288.1:0-40001 GCF_013339695.2 Rhipicephalus sanguineus
TCTGATTGAGTTGGCATAGAAATTATGGCGCATTTAAATTGAACGCGATAGAGAGTGCGTACGCAGCAAGCAGTTCGCTACTGTAGGAGAGCTGTAAGCAGCTGTCCCTTCAAAATATCACAGTTCGGGCCGCGGAGGTTACCTATAAACAAGGGGGCTTGTTTAGAACCAACTGTTAATGATTTAGGGTGCTCTACGGACCCTCCTATGGGACAGGAGTGAAGCTGTCCAGATAATAGACAACTCATATTTACTGTTCTTTGACGGCTGTTGCAGGCGCTCTCATTGCCTTTCGGAGCCTTTCGTTTCAGACACATCAGTGGAACATGTCTCTACGATAACTTTACTCTGATGCAGTGATCTAAACTGCGGAACTAATTTTAATTGTATAGGGTAAATCAGGAGGCTACTTTCGTAATGCAGCACCGAAATTTATGTAAAAAAAAGATGTCGAACAGGCAACCAAGGCCGCATTAGTGGCAAATTATTGCCCGCCTACACAAGAGATATTTCCATATGTTTCAAGTAAGCGTAATGTTTTCTGATTTTGAGCGTGATTCTAAACGGCTTCCGCCATTTCGAGTTATCGAAGGAGGCTAGCGGATAAAACAGCTGCCTACAAACTCTATGCTAATGTGGCATAATTTTAATGACCTTTATCATTATTGTGAATGAGAATCGGATAACGGCGACTCGACTACACTCCCTCGGCGTTGCCTGCAGACTACACTCCCGTCTTTGTTGCCCGTAGCAGCTGAAGTGTTGCGCTGCTAAGCACGAGAATAAAGAACCTATTCCCGGCATGGAAGAAGGAAAAAGTAGTGAGGGAGCACTGTACGACGCGAGAGAAACAAAGAAATAAATTTATTAAGTCACGCACCCGCACGCCAAGCTTCGTTTGCCCCATTTTCCCGATTGGCTAAGAGGTCCTACAATTTTCTCACTTTTTCTCCAAATAAAATAATGAAACTGCATTTCGCTACGCAGCAACATGTCGATGGTTCGTGCACCTTTACACATCTTCATGCGGAAAAATTAAGCGCTGTAAAGTAAGCGCTCTCCACGCGCCATCACAACATACCTAGCTTAAAATGGGAGACTGTATCGCTTGCAAATGAGGGGCATGAAGTAATGCAGTGGTTGCAGAGTCTTTTCTTTTCCTGAACATTTATTTGTTGCTTCGGTATCGTTCTTCATGGTCATCTTATTGCATGTATTCATAGAATTGAAAACTATAACATAAGCTGTAACCAAAAAAGCTTTACAATATCCGTTAAACCGCTCCTATCGCAGGAACGTGCGGGAGGTAAGTCTGCAAAGTAAGCAGGAAAGTAGTGCTCGTTTCATGCGTAGTTCTCCGGAATTACAGTGAACCATCGCCGATTGCCGGGAACGCACATAACTATGCAAGGAACTGCAGTATGCAAGAACCGCCAAGCACAAATTTGCACTGCTAAGTAAAATCCAACACACCCTTCATTGTCCAATCAAAGAAACTCACAGGGTCTCTTAAGCGCTCGCCTAAGACGACACGAGGGCGAGAGCCATCTTCACCTTCTTTGTCTTTTCACTGCATGCATTGATCCGCCCACGCCTCCCTCTGAAAGGTTTCTACACCTAACGTGGTTTAGCACTGCCTCCAGGATCACGGGCAATGCAAGCATTTTCTACGTCACCTGGTTTTACACTGCCTCCATGATCGGCAAAATTTGCACGAAGCGATGATGTCCTGTGATGACCTGATGATCACGTCGTGATACCGTCACAAATTTTGATGATCTGAGACAGGGTTGCCAGATCGTCGAAGAAAAAAAAGAGCCACGAAATTAAGCAAAGTAGCCAGAACAGTAGCCAACTAGCAGCCGTTACTTTATTTTGGAGCCAGAAAAGTAGCCAAACGTGATTTCAGGTTAGCTGAATATTCACTATGTTCTGACACTTAAATATACAAAAATATACATCACAGAAATGTTTATCGCATCACAATATAGTAAAAAAAAAACAAGTGACTTCCTAGAGGAGGCATTAGGACTAGAAAATTGGCAATGATGCTGCACCGAGAGTCAAGTGCACATATTCGAGTTCACTTTAGCCAGGATACTTCGCGGCACTGTAAATGTAGAGTTTGTAACACATTTCAGACGTAGTCCAAATTTCATCCTGATCATCGGAGGAGAAGTTCGTGGGACATTCTTTGTAAGAGCCACAGCAGAAAACACTCGTTCCGCTTCTGAGAACAAGGAGTTTCAATACGCCGTCTGCAATGTCTTGCATAGGATTAGCGCCTGATACATCCCGGTAGGTGTATATTTTGTTCCAGAATTCCATTGCTGGCATGTGGGCATTCACATCCTCAACTTGACGAAGATGTGGTACTTGCTCCTCAGTGCGATCCTCGGGGCAACCAAATAAGTCTTTTGGCAAGGTTCTCAAAACATTCGTCTCATTCGGCCCTAGAACTGATGACGGACTAATGGCTCTCAGCTTCCGCGCCAAGTATTCGGAAGACGTTTCTGAAGATCAGATGCACAAGCCTTAAGAAAAGCAGAAACAACGTCGTGTGAGTGAGTGTTGCTCTTCAGTTGCGAGTCGTATATTGCTGACGCGGTCATTGAAGCTCCCACCAAATTCCACGTCGTCTAGGCCTGGGAAGATTAACTCAAGTTTCGTTCGATCAAGGTGGCAGATGCTTACTTCATCATGCTGTCGTAGCACAGATGGCTTTAGTATCCTTGCCATAAGGCGTTTGTAAAGCTTTTGCAGCTCATCGAAAACGCCGAGCGGGTTTTCTTGGCATAATTAGCTGTATAGTTCTGTGCTGGGCGAGGTAAAAACGCGTGTGTTTTGTGTGTTTCCTAAGCGGGCATACACCATAATGTGTATTGTTGTACTGTTTAGGGTGTTCAATAAAACAAAATGTCTGTTTGATGTTGCAAAAGCTTTTATTTCGTCTGTGTTAACAGATCACGCAAACAACAGCTTAGACGCAAGCACGTAAGATACGCATGCAGTGTATCGCGCGCGCGCACAGTAAAAAGGGTCTGTCATGTTCAAACAAACAAAATAGAACAATCGACGTAAAAACGTCATGGCTGTCTAGTGCAGCAGCGTTGGCTCCGCAAATATCAAACCAGAATGAAAAATGAATGCAAAAACAGCAAATAGAGTTCGCTTTGCTCAAGGCTTCTATGAGCCACGCGCACCCACTTTTTGTCAACAATCGCCGTAAGTGGCGCCACCTGTACAGCTCAAAGCAGCAGCGCTCGAGGCGGATAGCAGCTAGGAAACCTCAACGAGTGCCCCGCTAGCTACGTTAGCATGTCTAACCTAGATGAAGTCTAGATGAATATGAAAATCATGGCGGCTGTGACGCGTTTCGGGCGCACGCAATTGCTTCCGGTACACCGAGGGAGCCACAGCCGGCATTGTAAATGCACACATATTTTGTTATAGTTGCGCAAGGTTTTAGCGTATATTAGCTGTTGGTGCCAGTGCCAGAACAATAGCCAAAAAGTAGCCAAGTAGCCAACGTCATTTTTTTGTCGCCGCGGTCTCTTAAAAGTAGCCAATTTGGCGTGAAGTAACCAAATCTGGCAACCCTGATCTGAGACGTTATGATGACGTCATATGGAGCTGATCACGAGATGATGATTTTCTGCATCGCTCATGTCGACGCCGACACTCAATTTTCGCCTTTATGAGGCATTTAAAGCTTTCGCCGCAGAAACGAAATTGGCATCGAGGCTGTGATTAGATTTAACAGTTAAAGTGTAATAAATGTGCTCTATTATGAGAGATCAGTAAGTTGTTCCTATTAAAGATAACAGAGCAAGTTGCATCCCGTAATGCATATGTATCTCGATATGTTAAGGCTAATTTAATTGTGTTTTGAACAGATCTTGTGTTTTAGAACAGAAGGTGAACGCTTTAAATGCCATGCACTGTGCCATGGAAGAGCGATAAGCTGCAGGTCCCGAAAGAATGCCAATGCAACTGTAAATCCATAAAGGCAGGTTTATTGCACAAGTAACTTCTTGTGCATAAAGCAAACAACAACAAACAAAAATGATGTGTACGTTCAACAATTATACGGTAACTATAATGCCACTGCTGACATCGCAAACACCGCAGGTTTATTGCTGTATAACCCGCGAACATCAGGATTCCGTAGTGGAGCATTTTTGTTTCTGAAACAGCAGTAGAACCATTTCTCTCCAACTTTTCTCGGGCTTAGGCATCTAAGGAGTGGATGTATAGTCACGTCGCGCCCAATGTGAGTTGGAATATGCTCCCCGTGGTCAAAGCGACGCTAACACGGCACGGTGGCGCGGACATAAAAAACAATCAGTGGTGCAAACACGCCCTAGCCCGCTCGTATTTACATAACCCATTCTGCGTTTGCCAGTGTTACAGCGTAGGCTTAGGGACTCTTCAACCATTTCTACCATATTGCAACTCGTATTGAGCACCACTTTATGTTTCATTAACCTAGTCCGCCTTTCCTTGGCATTATTGTCTGTTAGTTCTCCGTAGTCCATGAGACTAGTTTCTTTATCGGGCACCAAAATGGATGTTAAATAAACTTGGAACAGGCAACCGAGGCCCCACTCACGCGAAATCGTTCCCTTCTCTTCGGACGAAGGCCTTTACCTCCGTCCAAGTGAATGCAGCGACGACGTGACGTCGGTCTTCCCTTCTTGCGATTGGAAGAGCTTTGCGTTTAAGTGTTTCGAACTGTACTATGTTTGGTAAAGTGGTGTACCGGAAGAACCACAAAGGAACTACGAAGACACTGTCAGCCATGCCCTGGAGACGGCAATGTCGATGGAGCCGCTGACTGAAGGTTCTGAAGTAGGGTTGTTTTGCTTCAGACACAGCCGTAGAACAACGTTTCTGGGAAATTTTTCTTCATTGTAGACATGTAAAGTGTTTATGCATTTTCATTTATACAAACCGTTCGACTACTTTCGTAATCGAGCACCGAAGTTTATGTCAAAAAAACTTGGAACAGGTAGTGAAGGCCTCACTCATGCCATATTCTTGTCCCTATATAACTTGTGGCCCGAGTATTACGCAGCAAGATTGAACAAAAAATAAATCCAGCATCTCCACTAGGTGAAAGCCGTCGAAGCAGCAAAGCTGATGCCCCCCTTCGTCAGGCTATTGCCTTTTTATGTTGTTTTGCACGTCTTTCTAAGTATTTCTGCGTTTTGCAAGACTCCTTTAGGTATTCTTTGTTGCATCATTGCTGTTTATTTGATAATCAATTTTAAGCTATGGAGATACGATATGCTCTTTCATGGCTGCGCGGCGACGCTACAGTTACAGTAGCGTTCCAGTGCGGCCGTGGCCCATTCCACCCGAACACTCGCAGAAAACGCGCATATCTTTCACGGTTGTGCTGGAACGCAAGCAGCGTTGCAAACGCTGCTCTGCAAGACGTGCCCGCGTTCCTACCGTTCGTCACCCTCGCCTTACCGCAAGACGTTTTGTGCCAACCAAGAGCACTGTGAGGAGTAAAAGGAATGGGAGTATAAGACACCACTGTGAAGCCACGTGCATCAAACTACTAGAGAGAGAAAACGTCGTTCCGTTGAGGGCTACACGCCAATACCACGGTCGAATGTTGCCTACAAAAGTTTTGCTAAAGTATTATCAAATCGGTTACAGTTTGTGATGTCAATCCGCAATGATTCTGAGCAGACATGTGAATCAGAGGTCGCCCCATACAAACCATTGCGCACATCGGTTGTATAGTTCAGTATTGCTACGGCTGTCAAGTACAGCTTCCTATACTACAGGTAAACATTGAGAAAGCCTTTGACCGTGTCAGTCATTCATTTTTGTTTTGCCTTCTGGAATATGCCAATGTTGGCTCTACTGTTCTAGAAGGCGTTACACATTGTTACAACGACTGCTCGACACTTCTAATTATTTACGGCCGCCTCTCAAAGCCGATATCCATTTGCTCTTCTCTAAACCAAGGCTCTGCCATGTATCATAGTTGTTAGCGCTTAATCTTGTACCACGATGCCTGATCCCTAATAGTATTCTTGTCTTCCTTATATTAGGCAATGAGGTTAAGGTGTTAGCTGATGTAGATGATGTAACTTTTTTTTCGCCGACAATCGAAAAAAGTGTGGTATTTACATTAAGTAAACTTAGCATTGTATCAGCTGCTCGTTTGAACTCATCCAAAAGTTTAGGTTATAGTTTGGATCATATAGTAGTACGCCGGAGAAGTTCGCGGGAATTAATTGGACTCGTAGTCCACAAAAGTACATTGGTGTGCCGCTAGACGAATATAGATTCAGTGCACATTACTGGAAAGACCGCGTCCTTAAGCTTCGACGACTCGCGCAGATATTTCTCCACATTGCCTTTCCATCTTCGGGAGAGCCGGAGATTCCAATACATCTTTAGCTACAAAGCTTTACTATGTGTTGCAAATTAGTCATTACGCTCTGTTTCACATACAATGCTTTCATCGGATTGTCGCAACGTTCGCGTAGTCTTCGGCTTTCGAATTAACGAGACGGGCAACGTATTCAGACCAATAATGGAGGGAGGCCTAAGATCAGTTCATTGATATCTATGGCAAATAGTTTTTCGTGACAGTTCCCCTCCCATAATTAGATCATTCTTGCAGGTTTCAATCGTCAATGCCTTAACCAACTAGGTTGTTTCTTCAAATCTCTCTGTACGACTAAGTTTGTGCGCATTCATGTAGGAAGTTTTCAATACTTTCCGGTTCCTTAAAGATGGCTTTCCATCGAATACCTACACATCGTATCACGCTGGGCACTCTATAAGGATTTGTTGTCCATGCTGTTTCCACCTCCGCTTTCCCATTCATCATATTCCGAAGTTTCCGGACATGATGTGCTAAAACGAGTTGAGAAAGCGTATATTTCTTCTAATATAAAAACCATCTTTTATAAACTCGCCACTGATACACTGTCGGTGAAATCACGGTTGCAAAGAAAAGGTACTGCTGTTTCTTCAGTCTACTGCTGTCTCAGCGATGTACCAGAGTCAATAGGACACTGTTTTATTAGCTCATTCCATTTTGGAATTTTTATGAGCGAATCAAAAATCAAAGATTTTACCATTAATACTCATACTATACGTTGCCTTCTCCCAATGCATCCTAATGAAGTGCCCTTTGATGTGTTTTTCCTGATGGGAATGCAGAATGTATAAAACGCGTATGCAACATCGTAATGCAGAACCAACCATTGCTTCAAGGATACACTTCATTCGTATCACTATTCATCGTAAGGATATTTATGAAGAACTTAACATCAGAACGGAGTGGCATTCCATCTTGGTTAGGTCTCATCATTACCAGCATCCTTGTGCAAACAATTTTTAAGATCTTTTCCTATTTTTCTGAGATTCTACAGTGCGTGAACGTTAGCCTTTGAATGCTTGTGTGGTGGTGCTTGAGCGATTATTGTCACTAAGTGAATGCAACATCGTATGATACCGTTTGTGATAATTTAGGTAGGCATTGTAATAAATACCATGAAGGAAAATAATGTACCGAGATGACCGAGTGCTTACGACGCTCGCCTTCACGCTGTGGGGACCCAGGTGTCATTCCCGCCTCGCTAAGAGATTTGATTTAGTTTTATTTATTTCTTCTTCACCTCGTCTCCACTTTTATCCTCTCCTTCTACTTTCCTTTTTCCTCTCTACTTCGGCGAATAGAGTTTGCGGTTAACGCAAGCCTCCCTCCTCCTTCCCTACTCATTGCTTCAGACGTCCTTGTTTCACTAGTCTTTAGTCTCTACCAACCCCAGGCTCCACCCTCTTCTCTCACCGATCTCCCTCACTCTCCTTCGCTCCCCCCTCTCCCTCCACTGTCTTAACTTTCCCTCGCACCTGCTGTACTCGTTAGTGGGGCTTCCCAATTTCTGTGTAGCATGCTCGGCCGAGCTTTCTGCAAGGCCGGCCATACTCTCAGCTTAAATAGCTCCGCTGTTAAAAGTGTGTTGTCCAGGCGTGACGACACTCATCAACGTAGAGTGGCGGCCTGGGCTCGAAACCACCTAGAAAATTTGCTTCGTTTCCCACATTCATTTTTTTGTGGCGCCTTGTCTTACGTAACACAGGGATGGGCGCACACATTTTTTGTTGTCTTCCTAGAAACGCTTCCACATCTTTAAAGAAATTGATATAATTTACGCACACAACTATTTGTCCGCTACTGTGGGAGCAGTAGTACTAGTGCCGCGTGTGATCGTACTGTCACTGTCTTTGGAGCCACTTCCAATACGGTTCCGAAGAGGGGCCCTTTTGTTTCACACACAGCAGTGGAACAAGCCGTTCCCATAAATCTTCTTTCATGTAATCATCTAAATTGCGGGCCTCATTTTATTTGTACAAGTCACGAGACTACTTTTGCAATCCAGCGCCGAAATTTTGGTCAATAATTGTGATACAGGTAGCCAAGGCCTAAATTGCGCCAAATTATTGTCCCCATATTCAGAAGCTCCTCCCATATATTTTTACGTATGCCCAAGAAGAACAAAAAAAAAATGCCCCCACCTCCCCGAAGGGAATTTTAATTGCGTAAATTAATGACGAGACGAGGATTTGTACCGTAACCATTTATTTACACATTCATCAGCGCCTGTTTGTGTTGTCATTGTACCTGACGGCCATAATCTCAGCCTTGTGGTCGCCGTTGGCGTTTCACAGCGGCGTCTCGAGCACACATTTCCGGATGTTCTTGAGAGGCGCCCAGCCAGCGAACGGTCGAGAGTGAGGCGCGAGCGGACGGGAGAGTGGGGCGTAGGGAGGAGAGAGAGCTAACGGCGAGAGTAGGAGCGGCGAAGCACTGCACCTACCCTCTCCTACACTCTCTCGCACCACATCCTCCGGTTGCTAGGGGCGAGGATAAGCGCGCGCGCCCGCAGCTGTTGCTATGGGAGAGGGAGTGAGAGCGGAGAGATAACACCTGCCCGCGCGCGGACAACACCGGATGCCTCACATAGCCCGACTAAGAAATGCATTCGCATTTAAAAGTCATAGCGTTGCCGCAAGGGCAAAGCAATGAATGCGATTCGCCGCCAGATCGGGCTATAGGTGGCAGCACAGTCGCCGCGTTAGTGTGCATAGGCGGTCGGCGGCGCGTATACAAATGTACGCATTCGCCGTAGGCAGTTTGAGTTGATTGTCGGCGAGCAAAGTGCGTTGACTGCAGCCTAATGGTGATGTGTACGCCCTCCATTGCCACGTGAATGCCCGAAACCGGCCTAACGTTCCTATTACGTGTGAGAGAAGCGCAATCTGCCAATCAACGGGGTACCGGCCTTTGGTCACATTCGGGTTTTCGCCCTGTGCTCGCTGTTTTTTCCTGCTTTATTTGCACGTGTTTAAATTGTGTTTTGCATATAGCACAATAGAAATAGTGTTGCGTGACTGAGCAAATTCTTCTTGCTCTAGCGGCTACAAAGAAAGAGAGCCTGTATTTCTGCGTAATTAGATGAAGTAGAACTTTGTGCACTGTGTTTTCTCTTTGCATGAATACGCGTACTGCTATAGAAATGCGTGGCTTCATGTTTTTTTATCGCTAACCGGTCTCAGAAAATTGTTGGAGTGGCGATTATTGCGCAAGAGTGAAGCCGTGCCCACCACAATATGGCGGCTGCGCCCGCCATCTTAGTAGGGGCACGATAAACCGTCGGCGTTTGGCGAAGGAAAGCGAGCGTTTTCCACGCACGCCAGATAAGTTCAATATGGCAACTTTTACGGGTCAGATACTGCCCCAAGTGTGTCTTTGTGCTACTAGTTTTCGATTGTAAGCCTCAAAGTCACGGCAAATTTTATTGGAGATCAATCGCCAATACTCCTCTCGACGGGTTACTTTCGTCGGCAACAACGATCTTTTATTTTATAATTAACGTAGTACTTACACTAACAGATCAAAGCCATTTGATCTCTAAGTAGGCACCACCAGAACAGAGCACGTTTCTGAGCTCTTTGGTGGGCAAAAGCCGGCTTCACTTTTGCTGGCAAGGCGTTGCGAGAGCTTCCACTCCAGAATGGCCATACCAAGGAGGTTAAAAAAATTCTTGGGCCATACCTACTTCTGACATACTATAAACTTCATGTTCGGCGCATTTAGTAGCCATTTTCCCTATTATTTGCAGATAAAATACCGAGAAAGCCTAACGTCAACCATTTGTTACCAAGATTTTCTCGCGTGTCAGGCTACGCATGCGCATGTACTGCCCCCCCCCCCCCCGGCCCCCCCGCAGTCCAGTGCTCATCGAGGCACCTCAACGCCACACGCGGCGCGCCTTCCAAGTCATGAAGCTCCCGTTCTTGTTCGCCCAGTCAATGTGACTAACATCCACGTTGGGGGTCTGGCTACTAGTTCGGTGGTTTTGTGAATTTTAGTAAAACCTAAAAAAAGGGAAAGTTGTACAACATACCTTGCCAGTTAAAGTTGAAAGCTATGTGCGCCTCTTGTCTTTCACACTGAAGAAGTTGCGTGCATGTTTAGAAACGCTTGGCTAGCAGGCTGTTCACGCTGCCCGCCATCGATGCTGACGCTACGAGCCACTTTCTAATGCTGATGCACAGCGCGTGTTCTAGTGTGAATTTGTGAAAAACAGAAATCCGCTATAAAATGAAGGTCATCCTGAACCACATATCACTCCTTGAGGCTGGGCTGGCATTATGGTAACTATATACTTGTAGCGAAGTGTACGCCATAGTCGGGCATCCTCTCCAGCGCTATCTAGTGGGTCTGTCCCTACCGTACATTGCTTGTGGACGCTGCTAGTGCTCGGAGTCCGTGATTTGAGCCGTTGCTTGAGGTCGACCCTTACGCCAGTGTTAAATAAACGCGTTTACATAGGAACAATTTTCGATCCGCTACTGCAACCACGATCTGCTTCTACGATAAATGCTCCTACTAAGCAGTTAGCTGGAACCATAGAGTTTCATACAATACTAGAGAGGAAACTGACGCTGCGATCGTTCAACCACCATGGGAATGATGGGAAGTACAGGCTTCGGATTGGATAGCGTTAGCTAGCGAACTGTCTACGAATCTTTTTCTACAGTTGCAGCGCCTTTGTTGTTCAAAGAGGCTGAAGACCGCGAGATCTCTTGGTTTGCTGCGACGCTGCGGCTTTACAGGTTGTATTTGACAGTTTTAGCAAAGCGTCGTGCACTCACCGCTGCGCACAGATGTAGCGTCCCATGTCAGTGCAGCAAACTGCATCGATTTCACGTTTGTTTGGTAAGCGCGTCTCACCAAAACTCGTTCAAATCAGCTGCAAAATGACGGCGAAACTAAGTAGACGCACCGTCGCGCTCCTCTGACTTGACTTCACAACAAAACGAGAGATGCGTTGGAGGCAGACCACTTGGACAGACGCACCTGGCACCGCAGCAGACGATACGTTTAGTGTTTCTCACTCTATACGGTGCTGTTATTTCCATAAATAGATCATACGTACTTTCGAGGGAAAAACAAGCGTGTTTGTTTTCAAGTGTTGTAAACAAATAATTCATTAATTGATGATGCCAAATCTGGAACACAATTGCAGAGCAATGCAAACCCTGGTGGTTGAATTTGTCCAGGTTTCAGTTCTATCTCACGGTCACGCAAACTTTTTGCAGTAAGTTTCACGTGCAAAAGAATGAAGTAAGTTTTAATTGCAAATAACTTCATATCGCTTTGTTTTGCACTCGGCAAACAAGCGTCGCGAGTCTCAAGAACCTAATCCATCCGAAGCAAATCCGAAGCCTGTACTTCCCATCATTCCCATGGTGGTTGAAGCGCCGCTCAAGGAGCCCTCGTAGACACTAGCGCCAGATTCCCCTCTAGGTATTATTGTAAGAAACTCTATGGCTCGAACGCTCCAATCTCACTCATTCCCTAGAAGTTACTCTGTCTATTCCAGGTAGATATATGCAGGCGCGTGAAACTTATAATTTGTTCATTTATTCATAGCTTGCTTATGACTTGAAGAATAAGCATGTGGATAAAGAAACATTGGTCTCATTTCTATTTCACTGCTGATTCAAAATGATATCATTAATTGTTCAATAGTAAAAACTCTTTTCATCATACCGCTCTTCTACCGTTTGGCTACAAATATGACGATAAGATTAAATGGCTTGGCTACATTGGCTACTTCTAACTTGAGTGCTGGCTTTTTTCAAGCCTACCCAACGACAACCCTGGTTGAAACCAAAGAAAGAAAGACCTCTGCCCACATCGATTCTTGTCCCACCCAAGGAGGTTTAAAAAAACCTCCTTGGTCCCACCCTAATATAATTTGTATAGACACTCAATCTACTTACGTGGGCTTTCTTTACTGAGCTCGAGTACTTCTTGAGTGTTTAATAGTTCACTTTGGCATGCACTCATAGATTTGTCTCATTTGCCTTAGGTCACAAACTTCGACGTCCCGGTTCATTTTATCACAAATCTTGATATTAGTACTCAGCCAAACATAACATTTCACAAAAAAGGGATCAACTTTTACCTTCTCCTTCGCCTAGCGCTTAGACCGGCACAAAAAAAAAAAATCACAGCATATCCACGGAGTGAATGACGATGAGTGGGCGAAGCTGCGGAGGTTTATCGGTAAACCGTGAATCTTCCGTGAATTCTGCCCAGTACATCATCACCGACGTGAGATCGGGCGCGTTTATACTAAAGGTTCGATGAGTTATGACGACTTGCAGCTCACTTTAATTTTACATGTACGCTGTGAATTTTCATTGTTTAGAAAACCATTGCTTTAGAAAACATCTGGCGTCTTTCGTTAAGCAGCTGGCGTCTTTTCGTTTTGCTTTATAAACATCTGGCGTTCTTTTGTTTTGCTTTTAGAAAACATCTGGCGTCTTTCTTTGGTTTATTTCATCAATCAACGGCGTTTCGAACAAAATTTTTATTGTTTAATCACGCACAGGAGAAATCTCACCAGGCACTACCTTGGAGGTAAACAATGGC
The DNA here is from genome assembly GCF_013339695.2 of Rhipicephalus sanguineus. Taxonomy (NCBI): domain Eukaryota; kingdom Metazoa; phylum Arthropoda; class Arachnida; order Ixodida; family Ixodidae; genus Rhipicephalus; species Rhipicephalus sanguineus. Next base: position 12,986 of record NW_023614288.1, read on the forward strand.
TGCTAATGGGAATGAGAGACAGAAGAAGTCGGCTTTTAGCTAACACTTACACTTCTACTTCTACTAAAGTTTCCTACTGGAACATGCCAATGGGTGCTAATGGGGAATGAGAGACAGAAGAATTCGGCTTTTAGTTAACGCGCACGCTGCGAATTTTTTATTGTTCAACAACGCACCGGCACCACCTTGGAGGTCAAGATCTGGTACTAGCGTTACGACTGGTTACGCACTACTACGACTACGAGGGACCAAGGAGGTTTAAAAAAATTTCTTTAACCTCCTTGCGAGGGACGAACGGGTGCCGCCTTAAGGAGCTTCGCCCCTAAAAATTAACGTACTGAAAAAAAAAGCCCACGATGTGCACACATCTACTACACCTACAAAACACGTCGATCCATCTCGCATAGACATGCGCAGGGGGGGGGTGGGGGGCAGTGGGGCAGCCGCCCCCCCTAGTCACCTAAGATGGCGGGGGGGGGCGCAAAGTCCGCCCGATACATTGTCTTAATAAGGAGGGGGGGGCTGCGATGAACCTTCGCCCGCCTTCCCCCCCCCCCCCCCGAAGGGAAACCCTGCTCACGCCTATGCGATCTCGTAACGCATGACTCAAAGCAAAAAAAATGCAGCATAGAACTACTCGCTGACTGCTTCGCATTAAACCGATTCCCACAAGGTGTGGGATCTGCCGAATTTTTTATACACCATTTACCGCTGATGGTAAGCAAATCTCGGAGGAGCTTGAGCGTGTTTTCTATCACGCAACGCTCCTACATTTACTTTCAATTTAAAAACTGCCCTTGAGACGCGCACCACAAAGTGGCCCCTTTCTGTACCCACTCGATATGTGGAAGAAAAAAAAACAAAGACCGCCGGGCAAACCTTGCATCAGACGCCCTAGTGCGGCAGGAGACGCAGAGGGGTCCCCTCCGCGCACCGCAGTTTAATAGAAAAAGAAATATCTTAGAGTGTCTGATTCTCCATTGTCCACACTTGCAGTGCGTTGCTCACGCACAAAGACGTAACAACTGTGGCAGTTGTTAGTTCCCGCTTGTCCTGTGTATGCCTGTGCGTCCTTTTGGGGCGTCCTTAGTGCTTCAGCGGCGCGCTGATGTATCGAGCTGCTTCTCGTTCTTCGTGTGGCATTGCAATTTCTTGCTATGCCTTACTCCGCATGCGCATGCGGAGTAAGGGTGGTCACGCCACACACCACCACCACCGGATTGAACTCCGCCATAAGATACTTCGCATTTAAAACCCGCTCAAGCTCCTCCGAGATTTGCTTACCACCAGCGGTAAATGGTGTATAAAAATAGCTCACCATTATTTCGCCGGCGCATGCATGGTGCATGGTAGAGTGTCTTGTCAACGAAGGCGGGAGCACGAAACCAAAGCGCTCGTCTATAAGGCGGCGAGGTCCGCAGAAGCCGCAAACTCGAGGAAGGCTCGCAGGGCTTGTAGCTTTGACCGTACGGGAAAAAGGAATTCCTCCACCGTTGTCGCAGGGAGACCGAGCAGGCGATAGCGGCGCGCCATCAAGCATCCTTCAGCGGCCAGGGCAGGGCAGGCGCAAATTATATGCTTCCAACTAGGCTTTATTCTCTCCCACGCCAGGCTCCACCCTCCTTTCCCACCGTGCTCCCTCACTCTCCTTCGCTCCGCCTTCTCGCTCCACTGTCTTCGCTTTCCATCGCACCTGCTGTACTCGTTAGTGGGGCTTGCCCAATTTCTGTGGAGCACGCCCGACTTATTCCGAGCTTAAATAGCTGCGCTCTTAAAAGTGTGTTTCCCAGGCATGAAGACACTCGTCTTCGGAGCGTGGGTGCCGGGGCTCGAAATCACTCAGAAAATTTCTTTCGTTTCACACATACATTTCTTTCTGACGACGGCACTACTCGGACATTTGAAACTTTTAGGCTTGTCTGATGGCTAAGCCTTGCCTTTTTTTTATTAGTGGACCCGGACTGGGGTTCATTAATTTTTATAATAAAGTTGTTCTCTCTCTTGCCTTACGTAACACAGGGACGGGCACACACAGTTTCTTTTAGATGCGAAGTATCTTAAGGCCGAGCTCAATCCGGTGGTGTGCGGCGTGACCACCCTTACTGCGCATGCGCATACCCTCTCCACACACTTCCTCTCCACTCACCCTCTCCACTTTCCCTCTCCCCCCTCCCCTCTCCACTTTCCCTCTCCACTTTCCCTTTCCACTCTTCCTCTGAAACGCGGGCTAGACATGCCGAAATTCTCTCCTGCGCAACGCCGCGATGAGCTCGAGCGCATGCGCGTCCCCTCCCCTTCTCTCTCCTCTCCTACGCTGCCCCCCTCTCGCCCGCCTGTCGACCGCGTTCCCCGCTCGCCCTGTGAGAATTAACGGCCAGGCTAGATGGAAGATACGACGAGCGTAGCGTCCCTCTTCGCGTTCCACGACGCGAGGTCGGTATCATGACCAACGAACGCCAACGGAACGCGATCGTGCAAGTGCTCCGGCTTCGCATCGGCTCATGGTCCCCTTTAGCGGGAGATGGTGTAATTTTCTGTTAAGTCGGCATAGAAATGCTCCCTACATTTAAAATCAAAACGATTCAAATCACGCACACAGCAAGTACTTCGCTACTGTGGGAGCACAGTCCCCGCGAACTACTGTTTAGAAAAAATTTATTTACACTATGTAGAGAGCACAAATTATGGATGGGTTCAGCATAACTTGAACCAGGGAACTGCTGTTAGAGCCGCTCCTATTACGGTTCCGAAGCGAAACTATTTTGTTTCAGACGTAACAGTGGAACAAGTCTTTTCTACAAATCTTTTTCACGTAACCATCTAAACTGCGGACCTCATTTTATTAGTGTAAGCTGCGAGACTGCTTTCGTATTCGAGCACCGAAATTTATGTCAAGAAATATAAAACAGATAACCGAGGCCTAATTTGCGCCAAATTATTGTCTCCAGATGCAGAAGCTCCTCCCACACGTTGATAATTATAACCAATGTTTTCGAATTTCGCGCTTGATTCTGAACGGTTTCCGCCATTTCAAGAGATCGAAGGAGGCTGTCGTTTGAAAGACTTTCCTACGAACTTAATAAAAGTATATATATATATATATATATATATATATATATATATATATATATATATATATATATATATATATATATATATATATATATATATATATATATATATATATATGCGCCATAAATTGAGCGGTGTCATTAATCATTCTTACTGCGAACACGATAATGGCGACTCGACTACATTTATTCAGCGTTGGGAAAACGCGCCAAGCGTCTCTATGCGCTTGTTTGCGCCAGGGAATTTCTCAGTGAAAGCGCTAGCGTTGTTCAAAGGCGCCAGGCGTCTCAACGCGCTTGGTTTCACGGGAGACAATCTTGAAGGCGTTCTATTCCGTCTGTTGAGGCATGACGCTGTCGTCATCATCATTCATCATCAATCCGCAGACTTGGCAGATAATAGGAGTGCCGGAAGGCAGCGAGATTAATAACTATTGGTCCGATTTGCTACCCTACACTTGAGGAAGAGAACGAGGCGGTCAAATCGAGAGTGAGAAAGGGTAAGTATGACTGAAGGTGATCTACACATGTGTATTTACTAGTGATGCAGAACTATCGATGCTACTATCGACACTATTGATAGCTGAGTCACTATCGAACTATCGATGGTAAAAGATACTATTGATAGCGCTATCGATAGTAAGTACTATCGATAGTTCAAAATCAACAGCGCGAACTCATTGCAGAATAAATTTGGTTCCCCGCGCGCGTGGCACAAGAGGAGCCGGAGGAGCAGGCTGAAGGGCAAGAAAGTTGACATGCTTGTGTTCTTCACGAGTGCTTCGCTGACATATGGTCATAAAGTGAAGCCATTCAGCTGTAGCGGAAAGGAAGTCGTTACATGGGGTGGAACTGCGCGGCTTCAGTTATATATTGCATTTGATGATTTCAAGATTAAAAATTATCAAGAACTAAGTTTGTTAATTGTAAGATGTAACTATTTGCTTTTAAATAATAATTTATTGATGGACATATGCCGCCATTTTCACTGCGTAAATAATTTTTCTCGCGAAATATTTGATCATAAATTAAGCGAAGCTGATAGTAGGCTATCGCGAATATTTTGGCAATTTCACCAGCCAGCAACAGCATCGTTATTCGCACCACTATGGATAGTTTGTCACGTTGTTGTGATGGTGAAGAATGCTGCAGCAAGACTGGAAAATACGAAGCTCTTTATTTTGTCGAACTTGTGCCGAGAAAATCAAAACTCAGAAAACAAGCGATACACGCTGCGCACTGATTGCGGCGAGAACAGTCGTCGGCCGTCGAATAATCTGAGAATCACTGGAACGCTTCTTCTTTTATGCATCAGTCATCAAACCTTCCAACGTTATCGCTGGTGCTCGCGTAAGCTCTCGAATAAACTTGAATATTCGCGTCCGGCGCGTAATCTTAACAAAATGATCTCAAACCACATGGAAGCTTCTTAAACATTGCGGCACGGTCTACGTCAAACGCTGCTAACAGTCTGTGAGTGAAACGCGAATACATCAAAACAAAGCAATAAACACGCTTGGCAGTAATATCGCTAGTAATATTACCGATGGTACTACCGATTCGAATATCGATAGTTTATCGATAGTAGTACTATCGATAGTTTCTTTACACTATCGATAGTTTCAAAGAAACTATCGATACGATCGATAGTCAATTTACCGATAGTTCTGCATCACTAGTACTTACGCACGAATCAGCACCGCAGAGGGCCACGTGGAACTAAGGCCTTCAACTAGGAGCTCATCTATCTATCTATCTATCTATCTATCTATCTATCTATCTATCTATCTATCTATCTATCTATCTATCTATCTATCTATCTATCTATCTATCTATCTATCTATCTATCTATCTATCTCATTTTTAATGCTCTTGTAATGAAGTTTTTCCTTTTCAATTTTTATTTTTTCTGCCCTTTTCTTGGGCAGGTTAGAATAGGGTACCCAAAGCTTTGTGCTTGCGTCTGTTGTCACTGCGCATGCGCCACAAGATAACATCTTGGACACGAACTTTACATTTCGAAAATAGCGCGCGTACCCGAGCAACACGAACCCTACGAATCATATTCGAATGCTCTCTTCGAAGAGCGCGGAAAAAATTCTCCCGATTCTTAGACCATGTCCCAATGTGGGTACGTGCCATGCTTTTAAAGGTGCATCCATCGTCATTGTCATCATCGTACGAGCACGCACGAGTCCATTCCTCCATGCACGAGCCTCTTTCCTGTTCCCTGGTGCCGTGTTTCTGGTAAGCGAGCGTCATCACCGTTGTCTCGATACCTCCGCTACACGGAGTCGTCGTCAGCAGGAGTTAAAGGCGCGTTCACACCTGCGAATAGCACCAGTCGCGCGACCAGATTAGTCGTAGACAGTCGCAAACGGCCGCTGTGGTCGGAAAGTGGCTGGTTTATGCTCCGTCGCCTTCTGCTCGATTTTTCAGTCGCGCGAACCGCGGTCGCAACAGTCTGTGAGACAACCATGTGCGCAGAAACAGGACGTCAGCTTTTTTTACGGGGTAACGACAATGCGAGCCACATGTGAGGAGACGTGATTTCTGTGTGGCGACGGGTATAAGTCGCGCGCAGGTGTGAACATCGGTCACCTTCAGTCGCTTTCTGGTCGCCAGGCGGAAATGGTCGCGCGACCGGTCCTATAGTCGCAGGTGTGAATGAGCATTTTTGTAGCCAGTCGCTAATGGTCACGCGATCGCTCATATAGTTTGTTTTTAATTAGAAGCGGGACATCACTCTCACTAATTATGGTTCTGCGCAGTGTAACGGCTCGATTATACTTAGGACTTGTGAAATTTATAGGGCGCTGCCTTATATCTGGAACTTTATATATCAGAAACTTTTTGTGAAGCGCGCGACCGGGCACAGAAACATCCGACCCTTCGCTCCGCGGCGCGACGCGTTTATCCACTCGGCCACAGCGCATATACCGCTGTAAATCACCAACACATTTGCCACACGAAAGACAAGACGACGCATGTCGCGGCAAAAAGACTCATGCTGCTCATGTAGCAAACAATAAAACGAGTGTATGCTCAATTTAAAAGGGGTTTCTGGACAGACCTTTCGGATTTGGCTGCAGAGTGTGTCATCGACTGTGGTTCCAAATTCTGTGGCACCCCCGTGTCGTGTCCCAAACAGCTTCGCTGGTAATCCATTTTCACGGAATGGAATGGCCCCTCATTCTCTCTTTTTAAAGCTGTGTTTCAGAATCGCCGTCCACTTACGTGACGTCCCTTAATACTTGCCCACAACATACTGTGAATCTTGCTGCAAGAACTCGTGTAAAGGGACAGTACATCATGTTAGGTTGGAGTCTGTTACAGCAACTTACTGCCACATTAAATTGATTGACATTTACTGAGCCCTTCATTTTTACCCTGCAGCTGCGGCAGCTGTCCTGGTTCGGTGGCTGCAAGCGGGTCCATGTGTCCGAGCTAGGTCCAGGAGCAGTTCCGGTTCCGGGAAGCACGAAAACAGCGACGATTTCGGGCCTCACAACGAGGAGGAGCCACTGCGGATCCCGCACTTTTGGACCATTCTGTTTCCCGTGACCCTAAAGGTATTCCAGCTAATGTTATAGCCAAACCTTGAAGAGAAACAATAACAACAAAAACCTGGCACAATATACGGTTGTGGAACCTATACGGTATTCTGCCGCGTCCTTTATCACTGTTAACTCTTTTTTTTCTAGTAACACGAGCATAGAGTGACTCTTGTTTCTAAACAGTATTTGGCCTAGTTGGAATAGGTTTAGGCTTAAGGAGCGTGAAAAAACTCGGGGATGAAGCAGAGAATACACACGGGACAGGCGCTTACCAGAACTGGGGGATCAGTGAACTTGTCATAACTTAGACTACACTGATCGCACAGTTCTGATAAGTGCCCGACCTGTGTGTCAGGAGCGTATAGGCAGAAATAGTTTCGTGGGGGGGGGGAGGGGGGGGCACCTCCTTGATCTGAAGTGGGAGCCGGGCAGGCGGATGTGGTCGAGTGTTATGTTGTGCTCTGTATGTCATGGCAAAAAAATTTCGGGGGGGGGGGGGGGGGCGCATTGGGCCCCGTGTGCCACCCCCTGGCTACGGCCCCTCCTGGTGTATTCTCCGTTTCGTCGCCGTGTATTCTCGCGCTTCTTAAGCATGAAGTCCTTGTTTCTCTTCCAAGCACGTCAGGTGGAGCGCATACTTCCGGTTTTAAGCATATTCATAAAACGTCTCAAAGTACAAATTGAATGTTCTGGTTCAAGATGAGAGACTTACTTCGTATAATGTTCCAGTTTGCTGCTATGGCATTCACTGCTTCGCCTTTGCGGCGAAACTGACTAGTTTCATAGTAAACGAAGGAGCGGTGATTGGTCGTGGGCTAGTTTACTTTGTTAGACAAAACTTAGGTGAAACCAACAGACAGTGAACTAGGGAAGGCATGGAAGACCTTATTAGTTGGTTTTAGATGTTGTGCAGTGAATATGACATGATTGGAAAGCAGTTAAAGCGGATGAAAAGCCCACTTGCCGCTGGTAGCAACCGAACCCACAACCTTCAATCCGAGGGTTTTAGGTTAGGTTCCTAGCAGCAGCAAGTTGATCTTTCATCGACTTTAATTCCTCTCCGTGTATTTATTTCATAATTACTGCACCTACAGCTACAAGCTACATATAATGTCTCCTACACTTTCCTAGGTTCATTGTATGTTGGTTTCATTAAGTTGCATTTTCGTAATATTATCATTTCCAAGTGATCGTCTTGCTGTCCTGTGCACTTTCTTCGAAACCGCTTCTACTCTTCCCTCCGAAAGATCCTCCCTCTCAATTACTATATTTGTCCTGTTAATCTTACGTGTCTGGTTGTGACCGTTATCTGACTTGCCCAATCCCACGCGTGATGGCGTTTGCGCGTCTGACCGGGCCTTTGCATGCAGCCGTCGATTCATCCAAGACATGGCCAAGGAAGACCTCGGAGAGCTCCCTGGACCGTTCTGACCTCGTCGACTTCGTCATCGACCCGGACGCCCGAGGAGACCAGGGACCATCTACAACAGCTGGGCACCAAACTACGAAGAGGTTCGATATTTCTGTGCAGCGTTACCTAGACTATAGGACGGGGGTCTCAAAATCACCTCAGCTGGACGGGTCCGCGGGTCAGGAAAGGGACTCTCCATCGCAAGGCCCGGACAATGGAAGGTCGCAGTAGGAAACAAAATGTGGGTTAAACGTTGCCATTTGAATGAAGCTAGACACCTGTCCCATATCTCATACAGGGATGATTTATGAAAGGGGAATCTGACGTTCATGTTTTCGTAGAAACATATTGAATACTGACCTCCAGAGTAATATAATAAATTGTTGGGGCCTTACGTGACGCCAAAACCAGCGATATGATTGAGAGGGACGCCGTAGTGGGAGGGCTCCGGAAATTTTGACCTCTGGTGTACTTTTGACGTGCAATAAATCTAGTACAACGGGCTTCTATCATTTCGTCTCCGTCGAAATGCGACCACCGTAGCCGGGATTCGATCCGCGACCTTCGTGTCAGTAGTACCAGCACCCTAACCCACTAGACCGCCGTGGGGGGGTTGATCTCAAAAATGAGTCAAATGTGGACGCAGATTCCGAAATATAGTTTTCCTTCCATGGTAATGTTTTAACACATATTGATCGCATAGGTTACCTCACAAAAAAACCAACGCTTAAGACCAGTCACGTCTGTGTATCTACATACTTATTAAGAAAATAAAACAAAATATTTGAGACGAAGAGAGTCATGTGCGGACCAGGCTGATAGCGGAAGGTCCGCGGGCGACGTGGGAGGCCCTGCTGCAGACTACAGACTGGTGATTTACAACAGAGAGTATTCAAGCTTAGTGACCTATAGCTAATCAGACATTGATAGGCCTAAGCGCAGAGATGCCAAGTGTTTATGTTTGTCTCAACAGCGACAACGGGGTCTGTGTGTGGGCTTGCATGTTGTTATAGCGGTTATATGTTACTCAATCATTTTTTTTACCCAGGACATGACCTTGCAGGAAGTACAAGGCTCCCAGCATCATGGCTCACTTCCTCAAGCCAAGAGCTTCACATCAAGAAGGACGCCGTCATTCTGGACGTCGGAAGCGGAACCGGACTGCTCGCGGTGCAGGTACAAATGGCTACCGTGTTCATTGTACTGATATACAATCTGAACACTGACATAATTTTAAATCTCGCACGTCTTCACATTCCTATATAATGACAACAGCTCCATTTGCACTTTATATGGTACTGAAAAAGTAAACGCTTCGTGAAAGAGAAACAAGCAACGAGCATTACCCTAAGTCTCTCTATCGTTTTTAGAGTTTTACATAGAAGCGGCATATGGCTTGTTCTGGGGGATCGCGTCCGTGGACAAAACGACACGTAAAACAACATTTTCGCAACCCCTCGCCAACACCGATGCCTCCTTTCATACGTTTCGCGATACTCGGCGGCGGCACTTCCTGCCAATCGTCATGCCCCTTTGTCTCATGACGTAGACATTGCGCTAGCGTGGTTATCAGCAGTTATCCTTTGATTCGCTATGGGACGGGCGCGTGTCTTTCGCTCTAACAAGAGCGGGAATACAGAGAGCGCCTACGCGCTCAAGAAGCGCGAAGGGGCGCTCAAACGACTTGAAGCCGCTGCTGCAGTACGTGCAGCCGCTGCCACTGCCTTCGCTGCCTGCCGTCTTCACAGTACTGAAATGGCTGTGGGTTTTGTTTGGACATTGAAGGACTGATAACAAAAGTTCTGTGCAAAGAGCTCTACCTTCGTTCCATACCATGACACGAAGAGTCCCAATGAGCCCATTTGTCCTTCTTTATCTTACAATGCTCATTTTCCCAGCTGTAGCCAGTTTTAAGGTCTTCTAGAGGAATAAAGGACTATGTTATGCACAGTCTACAGGATGACTTCTCTCCTCCCCAGTTATATATCGTGACGCATTGATCACCCACATAAGGTTGCCGTTCCTCTTTGTAGGATTCCACTTTCCGTAACTCATTTTTTTAGGGGCGTAGCTCCTCTTAGTCTAACCTTGTCACGTCTCCGTTGTCCGGCGTATCTCCCGGCAGCCGGCAGTAAAGCGGCAGTATCTGTCCGGTGGTGGTGGTGTGCGGCATGACCCACCCTTACTGCGCATGCGCATACCCTCTCCACACACCTCCTCTCCACTCCCCCTCACCATTCCCCATGTCCTCTACCCCTCTCCCATTCCCTTTCCACTCACCCTCTCCACTCCCCCTTTCCACTCTTCCTCTGAAACGCGGGCTAGACATGTCGAAATTCTCTCCTGCGCAACGCCGCGACGAGCTCGAGCGCATGCGCGTCCCATCCCCTTCTCTGTCATCTCCTACGCTGCCCCCCTCTCGCCCGCCTGTCGCGCACGCGTTCCCTGCTCGCCCTGTGAGAATTAACGGCCAGGCTAGATGGAAGATACGACCGCGCGTAGCGTCCCTCTTCGCGTTCCACGACGCGAGGTCGGTAGCATGCCCAACGAACGCCAACGGAACGCGATCGTGCAAGTGCTCCGGCTTCGCATCGCCTCATGGTCCTCCTACGGTCCCCCCCCCCCCCTATCTTGCCTCGCGGCGCAGTGGCGCCGCCGCAGGCAGCGTCGCGGCAGCGTCTTGATTGAAAAAAACCGACTGCTCGCGCTTTTTTTTCTTTGCACAACCGTTCACTGACCACCCCATATATATAGGCACTGGATTTTGACCTCCAAGGTAGTGCGTGTGTTGCGATTTCTCCTGTGCGTGATAAACAATGAAAATTCACAGCGTACATGTAAAATTAAAGTGAGCTGCAAGTCGTCATAACTCTCTCGAACCTTTAGTATAAACGCGCCCGATCTCACGTCGGTGATGATGTACTGGGCAGAATTCACGGAAGATTCACGGTTTACCGATGAACCTCCGCAGCTTCGCCCACTCATCATAAATTCACGTCCGTGGATATGCTGTGATTTTTTTAAAGACGATAGTCTTTCTTGGGGAACTTAATCGCAGAAATTTTGGCCTGTCTTTCTGTCTGTCTGTCTTTCTGTTTGTCGGCACGTCCCTCGATTCAGCCACTCGGCCAAAGTTGAACCACTTGCCCAAGGGGCCAGCCGTCTTGAACTGGTACGGCTGTTCATACTGTGAACGTTGTCGATCAAAAAGTAAATATCATGCATATCTGAGGTGCAACATCACTAGGTAAGTATTACGTGGCGTGTTCCTTTAATAGAAAATGCATACATACGTAATTTTAAAGGACCCTAGTTTCTTAAGCTGCGCTGAAAATGCATAAGAATGGAAGCTTGAGCGAGTTGGTATGCGTTCAGCTTTGTTGAAACAGCGCTCACTAGACGACGACGAAGTAAAGAAGGCACAGGACAGGCGCTGCCTGTCCTGTGCCTTCTTTTACTTCGTCGTCGTCTAGTGAGCGCTGTTTCAACCAAAGCTGAAAATGCGACCTGCGCTGAAATTTGCCTTCCTCCGTGCCCTTCGCACGAGCTCATTGTTGTGTTTCGGTTTCGGTTCTGTATTGCACTGTACGAATGCCATGGGTTGGTGTTGAAAAACTTTAGTTTTGAGAAGGCCAAGAAGGTGAAAAAAAATATTTAAAAAATGAAAAAGCAGCGTTGTGGGCGGCCTTCAGGCTGCCGGTTGTGGGCGCCGCTCTGGCGTTCCTGTTTTACCCAGGCGACGTGTAAATAAAAGAGTGTGTGGAGAGTACTCGTTGAGTGCGGGACGTTTCTCTGCAAATGTCTTCGCCTGCTGCTGCGTCGGGACTACCAGCACGCAACACAGCACTCATGTTTCTCGACGTATTGCCAGATGGCGTCCATATCTCACACAGCGCCTCTTCTATCGTCTTTACACGACATTTGCAGCGAAGCACGCAGATACGCGGCCAATTTTTTCTCTATGAATTGTGAAGATTGGAACGGCCTTCGCGCTCGCATTGCAGATATTACCGATCATCAACGTTTCCAAGCCACTTTAACTAACAGTGACTAATTTGTTTACGTTATGTTTTTCGTGGTGTCTTGTTTTCTTACGTTTACCTGTAATGTATAGTCTCTAATACCACTCCTTTCTGTAATGCTTCGGCTCTGCGGGTACAATAAATGAAATGAAGGGAAATTAAATTTGCAGGACCCAATTTCATCGCCACGTGTGATGTTACTGCACAGATATGACGTATATCGTGCTTATGCGTGATATATATGATTTCTGCAAGCTTTAACAAACATGGCTGCTTGATACCTGTAACGACCAATAACCAAGTGCTTCAGGCCCCCATGCACCCTTTCGTATATGGTACAAACAGTATCGCGAACTTCCAGAAATGGTAAAAACTGGCTCCTTTAATAGAGAAACATTATAGTTACAAAAGTAATCGCTGTGGCCTTACATGTTTCGTATACGTTCATCCAGCTGAAGAACCCTCGGCTACAGCGACATGGATGCACTGGACTACAGCGACGAGATGATGAGTGAGGCGAAGAAGAAGAACATCTACAAGAGCCACTTTCTCGAGAAGGTCTACAAGAACAACAAGCTCACTCTCAAGGACGGTTAGTGTTCGACAGCATTGAGTTCATTTACGAATATAGTTTCTTCATGTAGAGAGAGTGCGAGAGAGAACGGGGAAGGCAGGGAATTGAACCTGCCGCTACATTCGTTAAGCAAACATGCGGATAGTGGAAATGATTTTACATGAGTTCTACACGATGTTCGCATATATAACGTTATATATGCGAACATCGTGTAGAACTCATCGTGTAAAACTGTTAAGCTAGCGTTCGCTAGCTTAACAGTAATTGAAAGCATATATCACTAATTATTGCAGTACTAATAAAGGGCTGTGCAAAAATGCCGGTGGCGTTTATGGCCGCTGAAGACAGTGAAACTTCACTTGAACGAACTTGAAGGGACTTCACGAAAAAAAGTTTGTTGAAGTGAAAGTTCGCTAAAGTCAAACAGCTATGTTGTACCTTCTCATAAGCTGATGGAAACATCAGGCGTACAACTGAAATTTCAACCCATCTATTTGTCATTCTGCTCATTTTCATGCGAATTTATGCTTATTGAGAATCTTGGGAAGAATGCAGTAATCGTTTGCTGCACTCCAGCTCGTAAGACTGCAGTATTATCCCTTCTTATTTTGTGCTATGCAGGACAGTACGACGTGGTGGCCCTGTGCGGTTGCCTCATGCCCGGCCACATCATGCCTGATGCTCTTCCTGAGGTGGCCAGGCTTCTCAAGCGTGAGTTTTAAATGAGTGATTGATTAGGTTTGCTCGAGGTATGAAAGCTGGGAAAGTGATCGCACTTACCAAACGGCGGTAGTCCTCGTGGTCAGCAGCGTATCTATCTATATCTATATCTATCTATCTATATCTATCTATCTATCTATCTATCTATCTATCTCTATCTATCTATCTATCTATCTATCTATCTATCTATCTATCTATCTATCTATCTATCTATCTATCTATCTATCTATCTATCTATCTTCTATCTATCTATCTATCTATCTATCTATCTTCTATCTATCTAATCTGTTAACCTTTCAAGATACCGGCTCTCGTTCCACGAAGCAGCGGCCATACTAGAATCGCGAAAACGAATTTGCCAATGGCAGCGAATCTCTCTCAGCCACGTGCAATCAAAACGCAGCCAATGGCCGCCTGATGTGGATCCACCGCACCCTGGACCACTACGAGAGCAAGTCTGAGCAGTTCCTGGAGAACCCCTTTCACCGGCCACGCTTCAGGCGCTGTGTCGCCAGTTTCGCATGGAGATCGTGGTTCGCAAGAAGGTCCAGGACTACCGGCTCAAGTGCGATGGCCAGATCTTCGCGCTCAAGAGAAAGCATAGAAGATCATCGTCTCCACGTAGTGCTTCTCATTCATGGGCACTCTCCGTTCTAGCAAGGAGTGGAAAGGTCAATTCGTGCTGTCAGTTGACGCTAGGCATGGGACGCTAACCTGCTGCACACCTCTCTCTTGTTCAACGATGAAGCCTCGTCTGTATTCTGACGCCCTTCAAATTGAATTACCGCGAACTTCTGCCGTAAACATTTGCGTAAACTTTTGTCCGTAAACTTCAGCCGTAACAGGCTCGTTTGCGGCCTGTTTTGGCTTAAACTAGATTGACGCATCGTATGACGCACTGTATGATTGGATAACAGTGGGCGGTACTAAATTGGTCGCTGAGGCATGCCTGCTTCATACTATAGCCCAAAGCAGTCCATTTCGTGCTGGTTGTATAACGAAAACTTGTGAAGATCGCGCCTGCAAAGTTGCGCGTAAATGCCTTTTCAAGGTTCCATTATCCTTGAAAGCTAAGATGTATACTTGGGTGTCACGATTTGTAAGTCGGCGTCGCAACCAACCGCTATCGCTACTCCGCCTTGGAAAGCGCTTCCGTTATTCTGTTAGATTGTCAATTGCGTCGAACCTTTATTAATTGAAATAAATTTAACATTTGCCTATGTCCGCAACATTTCAGAACTTGCTAATGTGAACGGCCAAGAAGATGACGTTAAGGATTGTTCAGTTCTACAGCGCTCTCCTTAAAAAAGCTAGTCATTCCGTGAACTAAGTGCACCATAAATTACCTTTAGCAAAATATAGAGGCACCCGGTGGTTTGTAGGTGAGTAGGTCCTTCCCAGGCGCGGCGTTGAAGCTGCAACTAAACAATGACTTTTATATTGCGTAAAAATAACTTGCGGGGTCGGTTCATGGCTGCGATCACGATGATGGCGATGATGATGGGCCTGACAATGTTGGCACCTATTCCCAGTCGGGATGACTGATATGAATACGATTATAGCAAACTGAACTTATGCTAGAGTACTTAGGATGAATTCAAATAAATACCTTTTCCTTACTAATATATTATTTTAAGCAACCATACTCATTAAAAAGCTTGGATGACGCTTGAGCTTCACCTTCAAGAGTAGAACGCCATCGCGTAATCGGGCCCCGTGCGCATCGCCTTCAACCGTGCTGCAAGGGAAGAAACGTTTGTGCGCGTAACATTGGGCCGTTTCAAACTATCCTAGAATATCTACTGGATGTACAGTTGCTAAGTTTCCACTACGCCATGTCTCTTCCTTTTGCAAATTGGTGAACTAGCCACGACCTGTTCCTAAGGTGCCGCGCGAACCTGCGCAGCTGCGCACTCAGCCGAGAACAGGAGGTGGATGTTTCTCTAGTCGTGAGGATGATCGGTTTTGCACTTCGGCAATCTGAGTGGAGCTGGAGTTACTATATGTGGTTACTGTAAAATGGCTGTTTATATGCAGGAAGCCGCTTAGCGGAGAAGTGTTCAGTAACTCTGGAAGGGGCCTCCCGTGTCTTCTTAAAGGGGGCATGACACGGTCACCGAACAAGTTGTGGTTTTCAGCTAAAAATATAAGTAGAGGGTCTATTATGCGGATACGTATATGAAACGTGGAAGGTAAACGAATATTTAAGTGCAAAACAAGCCTAGAAGTCGCCGGCTGTAAACCCCGCCCACCGCCGGCGATCGCGATTTTGCGATTCCGTGTGTGACGTCATGTGCTGCATGGAGCGGAGCCGTCGTCT
Organism: Rhipicephalus sanguineus; assembly: GCF_013339695.2. Lineage (NCBI taxonomy): Eukaryota > Metazoa > Arthropoda > Arachnida > Ixodida > Ixodidae > Rhipicephalus > Rhipicephalus sanguineus. The sequence continues at coordinate 28,661 of NW_023614288.1, forward strand.
TCTACGAAAGTTTTCAGCCCCTGCAAATCGTTCAATTTCAGTGCCAAGCTGAAGAAAACTAAAACATCTCGATTTCATGCGCGGCTGACCACGGAATAATATCGTTCGCAGAAATGCAGACGATCTAACAGCAAGGAACTTGTTAAGCCTCGACTCGCGAGTACGCCAGTGTTGCCCGACTCTCAGGCCTCTCGCGTGTGTCTAAAAACATTGAATTATAAATTGAGTGCTCGATCGAATGCGCTAAAATTTAGCCGGCTTATTTGTGAAACGCACGAGGCTTAACCGACGTAACACAGATTATGATCTAAAATTGGTTGTCATGGCCCCTTCAGGTATTCTCGACTGCAAGTATATAGTCATAGACGGCGTAAGGCAATCCGTCGAGATGAGGAGGCGTTGCGTGATGCAGGTCAGTTAAACGAAGCCATGAAAGTACGCTTAGCGCCACCGTGCACATAACAACGATAATTATACTCATGATGAATCTGAACAACGGCATAAAACAACCGTGGTAGAAAAGACTGAGAAACCCTAAAAGAGCTGGGGGCATTGTAATCCCGGTAACATAATACGAAACAGGCCTCTCATACATCATACAAATATATACCTAGCAAAAAAGCTGCTTTGCATAAAGAGTAGTAATACTTTAATTTAACGATCGGAATAATAATTTAATAATAGATATTTATATATAAAAAGAACTCGAAGATTGAGGCATCAGGGCAAATAGGAGATTATTCAGTAATGTTTTTTTTTTACATTTGAGTATTTAAACTGACAGTTTAATGCTGGAAAGATAAGTCGTGGTAATAAAGCAAAGGTTATTACGATATCGAGATATTAAAGGGGGGAACTTGTTTTGTTTCGCGTAAGTAAACGAAGCCCTGCAAAAGAAGACGAAGCGGCGGTCCCCGATTTACTAATGCTGCTAAATGGTGTCGGCTTTATGTAATTCTTTGTTCATCGCTTGCAGTACAAACTTGTATATTATTTGACTGTAGCAGCCTGGGAAATTTAGCCCTTTAGAATTTACTGGAAAAATCCACCCACTTATTGGGTGGATTTTTCCCGTAATGGGCATGGGTCACCCTTACTGAGGAGGAGAAGGAGCTCGTGGCCGTCCTTTGTTGGTCGTTGGGGGCCGCGCGTCTGCGGTAAGTGAGCGTCTCAATCGTCAGTATGTATTGAACTCGTTATCAATTCCGTTGTGTAAGCCTCGTCAATTGATGCTCTAAGCGGCAGCATTCATCCCTGATCGCGCAGACGCCGAGCCAGATAATTAAATTAACCGTCATCTCAATAACCGCTCTCACTACGAATCGCAGTCGTTCATTCCAGATCTGTAGGATTTCTAAACCAAGAATACCGCTACCGTTGTGACAGTACAGGCCGCATCTTTACGTGAAACAGCAAATACACGGAGCATATGCACTGCGCATTTGAAGCGTCACGTCGCGTCGACCTACGTTGAGACCACGAAGTGACGTCAACGAGCAATCCTTTCAAAGCTAATACGCCAAGGTTGACAAGGCATGCCTTTGGCAAAGAACGGGTCCAGCTATCGAAAGGCCAGCCAGCTTGTCTGAAGCATGTGCTTCGTTTCAGCAACGAAATTCCTTTTGATAGGCCGAGACCACTGGCTAGCCTTTGACTTACTGTATCCTGTCTGTTTCCTAGGTTTTGACCTACATTCTTTGTGTGCTAATTGGCTATGTCTCAAGTCGGTAATACATACCAACTGGTACAACTCTCATCTCGAATATTACAAAATCACTTCGCATTATTTTGCTATGCAGCTGGGCAGCTGTCGGTGGCTTCAAGCGGGCGCGGCTGGCCGGGGACCATGTGTTCCAGCTATAGATGAGCAGCTCCGGTTCCGGGCAGCAGGAGCACAGCGACGGTTTCCAGCCCCACAGCGACGAGGAGCCACTGGTGGTCCCGCTCTTTTAGACCATTGTGTTTTCTGTTACTCTCAGATAAAGTTCAGAACTTTCATTGCATGTTGTGAAAGGGTGAGGAGGGATGCAGCTATATTTTTGCCAGGGGCTGCTGGTCAGGTGGAATAATAGACCACGAAGGCTTCGGCCTGTCCTTGCAGCATCCTTGCCGCGGGAGAGTCTATTTTCGTCTCAACAGCGCGGGGTCACGTGGTCTGAGCAGAAACGCCCCGCTTGACGTCATACCATGCCACGGGTATGATACTACGCCACGGGCAGCTCTGCACCGCCACGGGCACAGCTGCCTTTCCGTAGAGCGCATCTCTCGCTTCAAATGCCCACCGATTGGCATATAAGCCCTAATCTGAAATACCGCCATCGGAATAATTTTTGTGTACGTTTATTTACTTATTTGCGCATAATGACGTCCGTGTGTAGGAGGCCCGATAGATAACGGTCGAATAGGGACTACTTAACCAAGAAATGTTTTGCATCTAAAGAAGCTGCGACTACTACTACTCTTGCTGCCATCTGTGTGTAATATGTCAAGGTTCCTTCAGTTGTATACACCACAAAGTCACTGATAGCAAGTTTAGCCGAAGCGAAAATCTGTTGCAGTTGGCTTTAGAAATCTGGACTGTTGCCTGCGTAACAAAATGACCAGATTTACAGAAACATTCCCCATCTATATTTTCTGCTTGAACATTCTATGCGATGTTTTTCTTTAAACTATACAGGCACCAGCAAGAAGTCTGCAGTGGATCCAAGTCCGTACGCTCAGCCGCATCACCCAAGGTAACTGCTTCGTTCACGCCCGCGCTACACAGTTCAGCCGGCGTTGACGCGATGGGCGCCACTTGTTACGTTTATGCAAACGCACATTTTACACGTTTTTGTGTCGCTCACTTTGCCCGGTGTCGGTTGCGTTACGTCAAATGACAAGTAGCTAATCACGACGCCAGTCAAAGATATACAGAACAAAAGTAGATCAGGGTTTTTGACGCGTCTTTTACAGCCCTTCATTTTTCAAAAAGACTCCTAACTACGCAGAGGTCGAAATTTAGTTGTGGCGTTGCAGTTGCGCAAGCCTTCAACAAACACGTAGCAGCGAGAATTTTTCAAAACGGTGCCGCAATAGCGGTGTTAAACGCGTTTGATCATCGAAAAGCTGCCCTGACTCTCTTCGCTCTTTCCTTCGCCGGCTCGTCTCTCCTCTTGGCCTAGTGTTTCTCCTCGAGTGCGCGTACCCTCGAGCGGACAAGCAGGTTCTTTTTGTAGATGACGTGGGGAGACGAGAATGGTGATGCCACGGCAACGCTGGGGATACCGAAAGGCCCGGAGAGGACAACGGATTGTTTCTTGGAATTCGTGGCGCGCCCGCTGCTCGTAGCGCTGCCGCGTTTGGCATTCATGATCGCGACGACATTGTTAACTCGAAGTGCGTTTGTTTTAAATGTTAAAAAAAAATATCGGAGGTGGTTTAGGGGCCCTATAAGACGAAAGCCTTCAGTGTCTCGTTGAGCAATACATGGCTGACGAATGAAGTGGTACCCAATCCCACCCAACTACTCAATCCCAATCCCAATATGTCGCCAATGGCGTCATGTTGTGACGCCACGGATCGCAGAAATTTGTGACTTCATTATTACGTCATCACTACGTCATATCACGACGTCATAATGACGTCCACACATCACAAAAATTTATTTATTACGTTATCGCTGCGCCATATTGCGACGTATAACATGACGTCACGTTATGACGTATGACATGGCATCGTCGCTTGGTCAAGCGAGGGCCGATCTCGTAGGTAGTGCAACGCCACGTGAAGTGCAGAAAGTGTCAGAGGGTGGGCAACAATGCAGTCGGCCAAAACCGTCAAGGCAATTCAATGCGTGTCGCTCGCACTGTCGGTCGGTATTTCTTGCAAGAAATCTGGTCCCCGATCGTTTAACTTGATGCATTCCCAAGTGCGCAGCTGGCTTTTGCCTTTGTTACAAACATCATCATCATCATCATCAGCCTGACTACATCCACTGCAGGGCAAATGGCTCTCCCATGTTCATCCGATCAACCCGGCCCTGTGCTGGCTGCGGCCACGCTATACCTGTAAACTTCTTATATCTGCCCACCTAACTTTCTGTCTCACCCTCGCGTGATTGCCTTCTCTTTGAATCCAGTTTGTTACTCCAGTGTTAGACATAGGTCGGCAAACTCACTCATGAGTCGACTCATTCAGACTCACGGCTCGATCTGAGTCTGAGTGAGTCCGGGTGAATGATATTTTGGTGAACTTGACTTCGAGTGAGCCCGATTCCGAAACATTTTGCTGAGCCTGAGTCCGAGTGAGCCCTAAGCTCAAAATACACTTCTTGAGGGAGTCTCAGTGAGCTCCACATTTTTTTACTGACCTATGGTTACAGAGTGTGCCATGCTGCCGTACTTTACTCTTTGCAGACACCTTACGAGGATTTTGAGGCGTCTCCTTCGTCGCTCTCCATCATCCCATCTCTATGCGGTACGCACCCCTTTCCGTCGCCTACTCCGCTCCCGTCGCCACCGCCCATACAACTGCCTGACCACTGGATCGCCGAGCGCGTCGACGTACCGGAACAGGGACCGTACAGCGTAAGCGTTATTTCACACTCCAGATAATACTTTAAGCGTACCCTTCGCTTGCGATCTGTGGACGGAGAGTGGAGTTTTTGGCTAACCGTATTTACAAGCATACTACCAGTGCTCCTACTCTAATATTGGCTAGTGTTGGTTGAATCTATCTATCTATCTATCTATCTATCTATCTATCTATCTATCTATCTATCTATCTATCTATCTATCTATCTATCTATCTATCTATCTATCTATCTATCTATCTATCTATCTATCTATCTATCTGTCTATCTGTCTATCTATCTATCTATCTATCTATCTATCTATCTATCTATCTATCTATCTATCTATCTATCTATCTCTCTGTCTGTCTGTCTGTCTGTCTGTCTGTCTGTCTGTCTGTCTGTCTGTCTGTCTGTCTGTCTGTCTGTCTGTCTGTCTGTCGTACACCTAGTGTTGCTTGGTTATGCGAATATGAGGATTCATAAACTTATACCCTGAACCTGAAACACCACTTGTTAGTGTTTAGTCCCGTCGCAGTTATGTACTTTGGTACCCCCGTCTGCATGTTTTCTGTGCTGTAATGAAGTATGTCTTCTCCCGCCCTTTCCAGAGTTTAAGCCCAAGGCGACACGAGACATAATGTGCTACGAGGAAGTACTGGCTGCTTCGTGTACATGCCGTGAAAATTGTAGAACTCGTGGGAAAGACATAGACGACAATCACTGACCGTGTAGAGCTACTCAGTTTCGCTGTATTTTATTCCGACTAGCCCGAATTCCTGAACATCAGAAGCGTCGAGAAGCGGGCTCTTTGGTATGCGTTCGTTTTAACAGCGCTAAAAAAGGACAGAACAAAGGGGAAAGAGCTACAGGAGGAGTGTTCTTAGGTGGGCTAGTTTGTTCGTGAACATTATGGCAGAGCAGCGAAAAACACGGGGCAAGTGTCCTGCGTGTTCAACTATGTTATGTTTTTGCTTTTCTGCATAGTCTTCAGGACAAGCACTGATCCTGCAGGACAAGCGCTTTTCTATCAGCACATGCGCTATCTCACTTGTCTGCGGGATAGCGCTTCTTTATCTCGCTATCTCGCTTGTAACGCTTGTCTACAGGACAAGTGCTATCAGCGCTTGTCCTAAAGATTATGCAGAACAGCGCAAAAAAATGGGACAGTGAAACATGCAGGACACATGCCCCGTGCTTTTTGCTGCTCTGCCATAATGTTCACGAACAAACTAGCCCACATAAGAACACGCCTCCTGTAGTTGCTTCCCCTTTGTCCCGTCCTTTTTTGTTGTTTTGTTTTGTTTTGCCCTGTTAAGCTGACTTGAACATCTGACTGTCTTTCTTCTTGGCTACCCAGCTTGTGCCAAAGGACAGCGGTGAAGACCACCGGTCGAACCCGCAGAACAGCAACGGCGCGTCGTTGCCCCTGGTGCCCAAGTCTAGCGACGAGGTCCTCACACACCACAGCGACGAGCAGCTCCATGTGCCCCAATTCAGGGACGAGCACCATTTGAGCATCGTGAGCCCCGGCTACAAGTCCAACGACCGCGCGGACCTTGTCAGTTGCCCGACACCAGGCGAACGAAGGTGCGCTACTGATCGCTAGCGTAGAAGCTTTCGACTTCCCATCTCTCTTTCGCCTCTCTTCACTCTATGTTGTCGTTGTTATCTACCATTGAGGAGTCGTTCACTGGCGCAGGAACTAGGTTCTACACGATACCTAATGAGTGACATGGAGTGCTATTCACTCCAAAAATTTCGAAAAATTTGGTCACAAGATAGCCATGTACGACGTGTTTAGATTAAATTCGCTGGCGTTTGGATTACTAGGCTTGCGTTTGGATTAATTTCAGTGAGGCCCGTATTAGCTTCAGTGGCACTTGAAATTACTGGTACTTGGATTATTTGTGTAGCGGTGGCATTAAATTGACTGGCGCTTGCATTAAAAGCAAGAAAACCTATAGAAAGGGTTGACTTCTGGCTTTCTTGGTAATACATATACCTGGAGTTTAGCGCAGAGGCCCGCGAAGGCGGGGACTGGACAAGATAGTGCCTGTGTGTTGTCCTTCTTCGTCTTGTTCCGATTTTTATAAGTCTTTGCGCTAAACGCTAACGTCAGGGACTAGAAGACTCGAGGAAAGATAGTGTCCTCGTCGAAATTCATGTTCGCCAGTCGAATAAAACGGATCTGGCACAAATGTTAAATGCGTAAAGGGCAAACGCTAGGGTTCGCACATTACATACTTAACGTGTGACTGCTTCATTGAGCTAGGGAACATTAATTTCAACAGAAGCCAAGTACAACAGCTTATATCTTTAAACTAGGGTCTGTGTCCGAGCCCGTTATATATGTGGGTGTGTGAAGTTATGTCAGGAGCACAAAATGGCCTGTAGCTTGTTCCTTCCTGCGAAAGGAACAAAAGACAGACAGGACGCTTGTGTGAACTCTTTTGCTGTTCGGATTTTTTTGTGCTCTTACATTCCTAATTATCGCCGTCCTCGTGTCTCGAGAGTTTGTCATGCCTTGGTGATTTCGACGCCTCCATTTTACATTAGAGCTTCACATGAAAACAGCACCAAAGTGTCACCGTACATGATACCTTATAGACATACGATTTAGTGAGTTGCAGAGTATATGCTCGTTAGGTATTAACGCTTCATATCCGAATGGACATATTAAGGGTAATTGTTGCTCAAAAACGACTTCGTTCTTACCTCTCGTATCAACTACTGGTTCCGTATTCTGACTCGATCGCTTTTTGCGAAATTGTCGCTTTCCGTGGCGTGTAACCACGTGTGGCCAATGACGGAAGCGGCCACTCGCCCGCCTGTCTTCAACCAACCAATCAGCGCGCACAATAGCGGTGTCTCCAAAGGTAATCGCCTCAGAATACGGCCCCCTGAACATGCAATGGCGATGAAAAGAAACATCACCAGAAGAAAGCGCGGCTCTCGGCACAGTGCCACACCTACATGCCCTTGGCTGTCGCTTGGCGAATCTGTGCTTTCAGCAGACGTCACTGTAGCACTAGAATCTTGCTCCGGCTGGTGCAATCAGACCGCGTGTGCTCATCATCTGCGAGTCATGCCTGACAAGTTTAGAACACACGCCGTGCGACAGCGCCAACCAGGGCAATATTCCAGCGCTAGGGTGACGCCGGCTGAAAGCACAGGTTCGCCAAGCGACAGCCAAGGCATGCTGGTGTTGCGCTGTGCCGAAAGCTACGCTGTCCGCTGTTCGCGTTTATTTTGCATCACCACAGTACGTCTCTTCGTTCGTCCAGTATTAGGGTTTCGCGTATGGTGACTATTTAAGGGCACGTCTAATCTTTTTCGTAATGTTCACGCGTGCCCCGTTGCAGTCGTACATTCGTCGGCAGCCCCACTCGCAGCTGCGACGAAATGGCGAAGAAGCCCTCGACGAGCTCCATAGACCGGTCTGACCTCGTCGACTTCGTTGTCGACAACAGGTCCGCCGAGGAGACGAGGGCCATCTACAACAGCTGGGCGCCCAACTACGAAGAGGTGGTGATGATTACAGCTTTTAAAGGGACACTAAAGAGAAAAGCAATTTTTCTCGTATCAGTGAACTACTTTTTCACAATTTCAATATGACCACGCTTCCCATGAAGAGATGCTTGGTAAGCTAGAAAACGCGCGAGAAGAAAATGCGGGCGGCGACGCCACCTTGTAGTTCCCGCACCAATCACCGTGACGTCATAGATTTTGAAGGCATCTACTCGGGCCTATGTAGTTCCAATCAGCAAGAATGGAGCACGTTGTCCCCTGTGAGGGCCAAAGGCTTAACGTGCCAAGCTTCGGAAAATTTCGTTGAGTAAATGTCGCCAAAATACGACAAATACGCTTTGAAATCCGTGGCGCCATGCACAGAAACTACGCCGCGGAATTTAAAAATGGAACCTTTGACCTTAATTTTCTCCTCTATTAACAAATTTGTGACGTTGAAATTAACGGCATTAGAGTTCCCGACGTACGCTGTATCAATCTAAACCGATTCATTGATTCACTTTAGTGTGCCTTTGTATGTCACATGAGTCGAGATATCTTGCGAGATCTTGCGACACTTGACGATACTTCGCTAGACCTGCTGAGGCAGTGTGAGTCATGGCGATACGGCCACGTATGGCCAATGTCGGCTAGTTTTGGCCACTCTCTGTTATAGCAGCAACACTGTCTTCATTCCATATCGGTCCTATGATTGTTTCACATATACGTAAACAGCTACCTTACTTGGCTCTGATTTTCGTTTCTTTCATTTGACCCAGGACATGGCACTGCAGAAGTACAAGGCCCCGAGTATCATGGCCCAGTTCATCAACCAGGAACTACATATCAAGAAGGACGCCGTCATTCTGGACGTCGGATGCGGAACGGGACTGCTCGGGGTGCAGGTATGCATGTTAAAGCGTTTTTTTTTTTAATACATAGGGTGAGTTCTCCCGTGTCCGCGCTATTCCCACAAATGCAGTGGCGTTTGCATGATTCCTGGCCACCGGACTCTCGTAGGGACGTCCCGCTACTCTTCGTGAAACCGCGATGCCTTGAGGAGACGTATTCGTGCACAATGTGTTTTCTTGTCGAAAAAAAAAAAAGAACGTTTTAAAGCGAATTATCCTCGTTACACTTGGTTACTGTAATATTAGATGTTTCTATCTGTTTCTTTGACCTCTGTGACACTTGGTGGCGCAACCACCACGGTTTCTCTAGAGTTACACCGTAAGCAAGTTAATGTAGTCTCTAGAGTTCCGTTATGGTTAAAGCGTTAAAGCTGCGCGAAGAACACAGACGAAGAAACAGCGCTGCTTTAACCGTAATGGAACCGTACTATGTCTTGACCAGTTGTAGACTTTGCTGCAGCTCTAGAGTTACCGCACTTGCCCTTTTGTCCTGTTCTGTTGGGTTTGGAGCCTGGTACGAAGCATGCATGCGCGCGCTAAGGCCGTTGCTACCTTGAAGAAGACACGTCCGCTTGTCCGCTAGTCGAAACGTTGGCTTCAGCGACACCTCGTGTTCCAAGAATTTTTTCATGGTTGTAAGCATACACAGTAACTCTAGGTTGCTTACGCTTCCGCCTCCGGTGACTCTGTAACCAGCGAACGCTGGGAAGTTTACGGAGAAACTTCAGCTCTCTGTGCAGTCAAAACACCGAAACAAGGATTCATATTGTACATATTCTGACATTAGTATATGAAAACTGACACTCCCTGCACTACAAAGGGTAGAAAACACCAAATAACTAGAATTCGAATTTTAGACGTCGCAGTGGCCCAATGGCTATGGTGTTCGGCTGCTGATCCGAAAGACGCGGGTTCCGATCCCGGCCGCGGCGGTGTACAGCGCGATGCCCACGTGTACTGTGCGATGTAAGTGCACGATAAAGGAGGCCAGGTGGTCAAAATTGACCGGAGCCATCCATTACACTGCTTCTCGCACATCCTGAGTCGCTCTGGAACGGTAAAACCCACGAAGAAACTTATAATTTGCACGGAAGGAATACTGTGGTAATGATACGTGTTAAAGCCTTGTACTCCATCTTTGACAAATATCGAAATATGGTCACATCGCCTAATACTTTCTGGGGTGTTACGTGTCAAAACCGCGATAAGGTTATGAGGCATGATGTAATGGAGGGCTCCAGAAATTTTGACAACCTAAATCTAAGTTTAGGGGTCGCTAGCATTTTGGTCTCCATCGAAAATGAGACCGCCGAGCAAGGGATCGAACCCGCGAACGGCAGATCAGCAGCCGAGCACCGTAATGTCCATACCACGGCGGTAGCTAGACCAACACCTTACATAGGCCGCACCACATCCTGTCGCAATCTACGGTAATCAGTGCCATCAACTTGTAAACATGTTAGCAACTGGCAAGTGAGTGTTTGCGCCTTCATAGAAATTACCTCGTTTGAACTCAGTGACCAAACGCTTACAAATGCTTTCGACCTCACCCTTTATCTCGGAGGTCACGTTTTCGCATTCTGTTTGCTCCTGCAGCTGAAGAACCTCGGGTACAACTACATCGATGCGTTGGACTACAGCGAGGAGATGATGAGCGAGGCGAAGAAGAAGAACATCTACAAGAGCCACTTCCTCGAGAAGGTCTTCAAGAACAACAAGCTCACTCTCAAGGACGGTGAGTATTACAAGAGACCCAGCATTGTTAAAAAAAAGCTAGTGTATAAGCTGATGTATACAGCAGCGAAGGGTACACCGTTGCGGAGTCACCTGCGCAAGCCTTAAAGGGTCCTTAAGCCACCCAGAGGTCGAAATTTAGTTCTGGGGTTGTAGTTGTGCACGTGTCTTCAACAAACACACAGCCTCGGGAATTTTTCGAGGCGGCGCCTAAAAGCGGAGTTACACGCGTTTGGTGATCCAAAAGCGGCCCTCTCTCGCTTCGCTCTTTCCTTCGCTAAGTTCCGTCCATCGGCTCGTCTCTCCAGCGGCGAGCGCGCGTACCTGCGAACCGACAAACAGTTTCTTTTTGTGGATGACACGACCTGACGCGACTGTTGACGTCACGACGTACGCTGAAGATTACCGAAAGGTCCGGAGAGGGGGTGGGATTGTTTCTCGGAATTAGCGGCGCGCCCGCGGCTCGCAGCGCTGCCGCGTTTGGCGTAGTCCATCGTTGGCGCATTCTGAACTCGATGCGCACGTTTAGTTGAAATATTAAAAAAAATATCGGAGCTGGTTTAGGGGCCCTTAGATTACTGCTAGTAGCAGTCCAGCTGAGATTGACAGCGTGGACTGATTAGTCCTATAATAC
>NW_023614289.1:0-60001 GCF_013339695.2 Rhipicephalus sanguineus
TCATTTTAGTGTAGGTGAAGTTTTCACTTCGCGAGCTTAGGCACCACCTCTATATCTTTATATCCACAATGTTCCTATTGATCTATTCCTAACATTTTCAAGTTTTCTATTATTTAATTTCCCCCCGTCTTGATTTAATCGATAAAATGCAACGATATATATTAAGGATTTCCCTAAAACTACCGGTTCATGGCCAATCCTCCGGTGTTGGTGTTCGCCACAAGTTCAAGGTTCTACTATACTCTATACCTTTGGCGGCACTGCACCGAACTGGGAGGACAGGGTGGCTGCATACTGTGACGGGTAGTTGTTTTGAAGCCAGCCCTTCGTTCTCGGCTGTCCAAGAGGATTGGACAGGAAGATGCACGCTACGCTAATAGGCAAGAGTAGGCAGGGGGAAGGGAGTCTATGGGAGGGGGTCTGCACCGTTCAAGCGTGCGCAGGAGAGCGGCCGCCGAAACGTCGGCTGCAGAATCGCTCGCATGCGAGAAGAGGACGAACGAGCTGCGTGGGACGCGTGGGAAACGGTCGCCTTCGACGGCCGACAGCAGTTGAGGCTCCCGTGTGGGTAGCCGCCGCGCGCGGCCTCCACGACTTGAAGAAGCGGCCCATGCACGAGCGGCGTATTTCGCGCGTGCGCGTACTTAAAGGGACACCAAAGCGAAACGTTGAATCGGTTTATACTGATAAATTATTCGATTATTCGTTCAATACTCTACTGTCGTGTCGCGGGATCGAATCCCGACCGGGGCCGCATTTCGATGCAGGCGAAATGCCGAGGGCCCGTGGACCACAGGTGGTCGAAATTTCAAAATTTCGCGCGAAATCTGCGCGCGAGAATGTTATCATAACGCCACAGATTGGAAAGTACCCGTACCACGTTGGCCTCCAAAAAAATTTCCTGAAACGAGGTACGTTAAGTCTGTTGCCTCTTCATAGGCCAATGCGCTCCCCTTTATGTGCGTGCGTTTGTATGTTGAATTTGTTCGTACACATAGTATATATATATATATATATATATATATATATATATATATATATATATATATATATATATATATATATATCCCTCCTCCTCTCTTTCTCTCTCCCTGGAAAACATTCTCCTTAACCTATACTCCCTAACCTATAGCGTCCAAGTTGGTCGCGAAAGGTCGGGTAAAGGTTATGGAGAAGTTCAGGTCCATATCCACTACCACGGCATACATGCACACACTGAACAGCGCGAGTTGGGTCGTGCTTCCCACTTTATTTGTGCATGCTCGTTCTCCTCGAGGCCATAACGGGAACAACCTTTCGAGCGGTTTGCGCGAGGTAAATACGAGTCGTGCACGACGCGTCAATCTATATATGTAACGCGTGGTTTACGAGTCCAGAACGATGTTCTCTCGCGTGCTCCACCTGTATAGCGAGGGCGCGATTGGACGCTGCAAATAACGAAACGTAATTACTGCCCCGCACGCCATATATAACCGAAACCACATGACGAACGACGACGGGAACGCATGTCTATCGCAAATATCTCGTCTTGGCTCGTCTTAAGAAGAGGAAAAAAGAACAAAAAAACTAGCTTCGTGGTTCAGCAGCTCCGACATCAGGACCAGACGCGTGTAGGAGGCCGTAAAGATGAAAGAAATATAATCGAGACCCGCAAGTGTTTCTGTCATGAAGAGCTCTGCATAGTAGGAGTATGCGAAAAGTGATTTCCGATACCGAATCGAATGAGGATCGGATAGTGCCAGAAGCGAATCGAATCGATTGCATTTCGAATAACTTCTGAGAGTGGAACAGTTGCTGTTTTTCAGTTATGGTAATATAATATTCACGTCCTATAGTGCCCCTCTTATAACCCCTTCCCCTGAAATTCACGCGCGGACGTAAATAAAAGGAGGTCGAACCTCCCCCCCCCCCCCCCCATCTCCACACCATACCCCAGCCCACCACCATGGATGGAATGATACAACTTTATTGACCGTCCGGTAAGGTTTAAAGCGAGTCGGGCTTAGGTCTTCCACGGGTGAACGTCAAGGCACTGCCTGAACGCCGCCTCAACATGGGCTGTCCAGCACACCAACACCCCCCCCCCCCAAAAAAAAAAAGAAAAAACGTGTCTGCTAACGCCCCTGTATGTAGCCTATACAACCAGGACCTAACCGACGTTGCTTGCGACGCGTTCTCGAAGGCGCGCGCGCTTGGTGCGAGTGTATCGCAATTGATAGTGCACTGAAAGGAAGTTCGTGAGGTGACGCAAAGGGGTGCTTTCGAGTTCGTTAGCTCCGCCGTTAGTAAAGTTAGTTGCCCATCGAGACCATTGCGGCTGAAGGCGCGCCGCCCGAAGTAAACATTGCGGAGGTCATACGAAAGACAGAAAGTTTACTGGGAGGGATGTATAAGTTATGAGTTCTGCAAAGTGAGTAGTTGTGTCTAGAGTGGATAAATGCGTCATCCGGAACAAACGTGCGGGCAAGTGCATGCATGCCGCATGCCGCGTATACTGCTGATACTGTGTGGCGGCTTACTTGTTAATGGTATACGTCGTGTATATATGTCATTACATCCGTATAGTGCACGCGAGGAGTGCCACCCCTTAGACTGAGCGCGTGCGCCGCTCTTTTCTCGGCTATAGAATTCTCCGGTGATTGTTATACACCTCTGTCTTACATTAAGCCGCTTTTGACTGCGTGGCGACGCATTAGACTCGTCCTGCCGCTCTTCCTTTTTTTTCGTTTCTTGCTTCAATTATTACGCTCTTAGCAGTACGGAACGAAAGACGTGGAGTGGCGTTTGAATATTTTAAAGCGGAACAACACTGAAAGTAATCTCTCGGGCATTTGCTTTAACGACGAGTGATCTCGCATTGCGGACGTGCGCTTTAGTAATCATAGGGTTTGTGCTCCCCCATCATTATGACGAAGCAGTACAAAGATTGCGGCGCTTCTGTCACACCTGAATCATTCGGTTCGCCCCGACATACAATTTTCATCAGCGGTTGCTAAATAATTAAATAAAAAACAAACTGTAAAACTGGGACATGGAGGTGAAACTCTGTCCTTTCGTCCTCTTCGGTGGTGCAGTGGTTACGGTGCTCGGCTGCTTACCCGGAAGCCGTGGGCTCGATCTCCTCCGCGGCAGTCGCATTTCGACGGAGGGCGAAGTGCTAAGGCCCGTGTTCTGTGCGATGTCAGTGCACACTTGTCCGTGTCACTTCTTCGTCCACGTTCTCGTATTGCGCCAACGATTTTTCTAACCAGTGCACGTTAAACAACACCAAGTGGTCGAAATTTCCGGAGCCCTCCGCTATACGGCGTGCCTCATAGTCGTATCGTGATTTTGGCACGTAAGACCCTAGATAGTATTATTATTATCTCTACTTCTTTCTTTTATTTAGTTCTTTGGGGGAGGGGGGGTATGTCAACAAAAAGAATCTGACAACTGTTTCAGCTCAAGAGCGAGAATATTGCTAACCTACACAAAAGAAGTACGAAAACAATCTAAAATCAAACAAACAAACAAACAAACAAACAAACAAACAAACAAACAAACAAACAAACAAACAAGCAAGCAAGCAAGCAAACAAACAAACAAACAAACAAACAAACAAAAAAATTCGGCAGATCCCACGTACCGTGGGAGTCGATGTTATGCGAAGCACGCGGCGGGTAGGTGACTGTGGCGTAACTTTTTTTACTGAGCGACATGTTACAAAATGACGCTAAAGATATGTTTAAATTTTATACGCATACATATATATGTTGAAGAGCCGCATATGTGTCCCGAGAACGCATGCACGTTTCACGAACTCGCATGCATGTGTGGAAGAAGTTCTTGACAGTTTTTGAACAAGGGCATCATCACCGTGATCAGTGAGCACCAGCAGCTGGTCATGACTTGTTATAGGATCCGGACGTGATCGTGGTGACGAGAGGTCCATGTGTAGTGAAGTATGTGGTATAGTAGAGCTGTTGGAATTCTAGGATGCCTCGGTTCCTACACCTACACCCGTTCATTACGTCACATTTTAGCAAAAAAAAAAGCGACACACGGCTCTTGCCTGCTTAGTGTGAACAAGGAACACGTATGGGTCCCGAAACGTCTCTGTGTTTTTCACCTTGACTTGGTCAGTGAACGCATCTACATCCTCATGCTCGGTCATTTCGTCGACAAATCGGCTGTCGACAGAGCCGGCGACAAGTAGGAACCTGAAGCCACCCTTCGCGTCGAGGCTGGTAGGCCTGGATAGTGCTACGCGGACCAACATCAGTGGATGGTATTTGCCGTATTCGTAGACTACCTAGGCGTATGTGGCCTACGTAGCCTAGTCTACAAAGCGGCTGTCACTCAATCTGGCATCATCCTCGGTCAGCATGAGGCCATCGCCCAGGCTCGTAAGAAATGAAGTGGACACTGCGTTGTTCTTGCGGACTGAGTGCAATTTACGGTGTGCTGATGTGGATATCATATGTAACTTTCGTTAATGTATTCCTCCGGGGTCGAGCAATGCTTCAATATAGCTTGCTGAATCATATGAATACAGACGTAATATTTATTAGACTGCTTTAAAAGCGGAGCCAACACTGGAACTACAGACGTTAATCTGATATGATGCATGTGTCGTAGGAGTACACATCGTAGGAGTATCATGTAGTGTTTATTGCTTTCTTGTAAAATTAGATAGCAAGCACCACAACCACAATTGACCTTGCACCGATATTACGCCTGCGTAGGCTGTTTTTCCTAACCAGTTTATAGACCTGGCATGGCTCAGTGGTAGAATACCTGATTCCTACGCAGAATGCTTGGGTTCGATTCCTGCAGGGATCCTAATTTTCATTCATTCCATTCGTTTAGTCAACGCTGCCATTGTTGGTTTTCCTTAACGCTCTAGCATTTAAGTTACCAATGTCCGTTCTCGCCGTTCCTGGGTAGATATAAACTGTCAATCACCTGTGGCGCATACCCGTACGCTGTGGCCCGTGGTAAACGGGTATGTGCCACACGTGTCTAGTGGAAGGGGTTTGACGACGTACGCGACAGGATTTTAACGTTATTCATGTCATGACCCGGCAATCATATTCGTCAAATCCTCTTACCCTCCCATGCAAATTTTGGTCTTCACCAAGTTAAGGAGGCGATCATGAGAGCACCCAGACGTAGGCGGCTAGATAGATAGATAGATAGATAGATACGTAGATAGAAACGCTCAAAGTGCCAGAGGTTCGCTAAGAAATGCTTCGCATTTAACAAACAAATCTCGCACTTGCATCGTTGGCACAGAACTGTATAGACGTCGCAAATACGGCTACAGCGGTGCGGATTAGTGCGACGGCCGGCTTACGTTGCGGCCGCGAAGGAGATCGCGACGATGCGTCCCGGGAGTACGCGCGCGCGGTCTCGCGGGATTAAGCGTTATATATATGTACTGCCTAACGCGACCCGCCATTTGCAGGGGATTGTCCGGCCATTTCCCCGAGTGTATATACTACGTCGAGGAGCCAGCCAGCCAGCCAGCCGTTGAGGGCCACGCGTGCGAGCCACACGGCGCGCGGTTTAAGCTGGAATGAGCGCGCGCGGACGGGGGTTACACCGAACGCATTTTTCCGATTTAACGTTAGTGAGAGTTTGTGGGCGGCAATTGCACACCGAGGAGACGAGGGAACGTGCGGAAGTTGGCCACCGGATTTCATTCGGACTCTGACCGAGTTTCCCATAACGCCCGCCGACAAATGCAGATATTGAAACTGTTTGTGCACGTTTCAGGTGCCTCTATACGTTTTAAACGCACGCGCGGGTCTCATCGCGCGTTAGAGATTGAAAACTGACCCTTTGTGTTTCGGCAGCACGTGGCGCAGATAGTCTCGCTGCGGTTGTGTGGGATGTTGACAGTACATCTATTCTGCTCGATGTAATTCTGCTCGGTAGGCAGTTGAAACTCTAATAAATGGGTCCTGCAGTTTCCGCGGCGTTGTTTGTAACGGCCGTGTCCGCGTGTCCGTGTTCGTAACGCCCCGATGGGATCGTTACATTACGCAATGCCAGAACGATTAAGAACGATTTGTCTTCCTACTAGTGATGCAGAACTATCGGTAAATTGACTATCGATAGCATCGATAGCTCTTTTAAACTATCGGTAGTCTAAACAAACTATCGATAGTACTACTATTGACAAACTATTGATAGTGCAATCGGTAGTACCATCGTTATAATACTAGCGATAGCCCCGCTACGGTGGTCTAGTGGTTATGGCGCTCGACTGCTGACCCGAAGGTCGCGGGATCGAATCCCGGCCGCAGCGGCTGCATTTTCGATGGAGGCGAAAATTTTTGAGGCCCGTGTACTTAGATTTAGGTGCACGTTAAAGAACCCCAGGTGGTCGAAATTTCCGCAGCCCTCCACTACGGCGTCTCTCATAATCATATCGTGGTTTTGGGACGTTAAACCCAGATATTATTATTATTAATACTAGCGATATTACTGACACGCGTGTTTATAGCTTCGTTTTCTGACGTATTCGGGTTTCACCCACAAAGACTGTTAGCAACGTTTGACGCAGACCGCGCCGTAATGTTTGAGAAGCTTCACGAATATTTGAGATCATTTTGTTAAGATTACGCGCCGGACGCGAATAGTCAAGCTTATTCGACAGCGTACGCGATCACAAGCGATAACGCTGGAAAGTTCGATGACTGATGTATACAAGACGACGCTTTCCACCGATGATCAGATTACTCGACGGCCGACGACTGCTCTCGCTGCAAGCAATGCGCAGCGTGTATTGCTTGTATTTTGAGTTTGATTATTTGGTCATAAGTTCGCCCAAATAAAGAGCTCCGTTTTTCCCAGTCTTGCTGCATCATTCTTCACCGTCGCAAACAAGGGACAATACTATCTATAGTGGTATCAATAATTATGCTGTTGCTGGCTGGCCATATTGCCAAAATATTTGCGATAGCCAATCAGCTTCGCTTAATTTGGGCAATTTTTGGGGAGAGAAATTTTTTCAGCAATGAAAATTGTTGAATATGTCCATCAATAAATTCATATCCAAAAGCAACCAGTTAAACATTACAATTAACAAACTTAGTTCTTGATATATGTTTTTTGTTTTGAAATCATAAAATGCAATATAAATTCGAAGCCGTGCAGTTCGACCACACGTAACGGCTTCCTTTCCGCTACAGCTGAACAGTTTGACTTTGTGATCGCGTGTCAGCAAGGCACTCTGGTTTTTCAAAGACGATAGTCTTTCTTGGGGAACTTAAACGCAGAAATTTTGGTCTGTCTTTCTGTCTCTCTGTTTGTCGGCACGTCACTCGATTCAGCCACCGGGCTGAAGTTGAACCACTTGCCCAAGGGCCAGCCACCTTGAACGACTGACTAGGTCCATACTTGTGTACATTGTTGATCAAAAAGCAAACATTACGCATATCTGAGGCGCAACATCACTAGGTAAGTATTAGGTGGTGTGTTCCTTTAATAGAAAATACATAGATACGTAATTCTAGAGACCCTAGTTTCTTAAGCTGCGCTGAAAATGCGACTGCGCTGAAACTTGTCTTCCTCCGTGCCCTCTGCACGAGCTCATTGTTGTGTTTCGGTTTCGGTTCAGTATTGCACTGTACGAATGCCATGGGGCGCCGCTCTGGCATTCCTGTTTTACCCAGGCGACGTGTAAAATAAAAGAGTGTGTGGAGAGTACTCGTTGAGTGCGGACGTTTCTTCTGCTTCGGCGCTTCGCGCCAAACCGCGTGTTCGGGCTGGCCCGCCGGTCGCGTTGGTCACCGCCGGTCTTCGCCTGCTGCTGTGCCGGCACTACCAGCCCGCAACACAGCACTCATGTTTCCCGACGTATTGCCAGATGGCGTCCATATCTCACGGAGCGCCTCTTCTATCGTCTTTAGACAACATTTGCAGCGAAGCACGCAGATATGCGGCCAATTTTTTTTCTTTATTGCCTGTAATCAGCAGTACATGAGAGCATCAACATGCTTGTATTCTTCACCAGAGTGCCTTGCACCGAGGGAGCAAGGCACTCTGGTGAAGAATACAAGCATGTACACTTTCTTCACCCTTCAGCCTGCTCCTCCCGCTCCACTATGTACCACGCGCGCGGGGAACCAAGTTTATTCTGCAATGAGTTTGCGCTGTTGATTTTATACTGTCGATAGTACCATCAAATTTACTATCGATAGCGATCGAATTTACCATCGATAGTTCGATAGTGACTAAGCTATCGATAGTATTGATAGTACCATCGATAGTTCTGCATCACTACTTCCTACACCACTTACGCTCAATGTCAATGGAATGATTGAGTTGTCTAACTATTTTTCATTATCGATCAATCGTCGTCCATAGAGCATTTTAATTGTGGTGGCGCTTCAGTGAGATAGTGACGCACACTTCGGCGAGTAATGCAACGCAGTGAGAGAAAGAAATAAGGATATGAAGAAATAACCCTTTCTTTCTTTCTTTCTTTCTTTCTTTCTTTCTTTCTTTCTTTCTTTCTTTCTTTCTTTCTTTCTTTCTTTCTTTCTTTCTTTCTTTCTTTCTTTCTTTCTTTCTTTCTTTCTTTCTTTCTTTCTTTGATGCAGCCTGCGTATTTAGGAATTTTACCAACGGACTTAGGGCATTCAGTACTTCTAGAGAACTTCTGGATTACTGGTGTATATTTATATTCAGAATTATTTAGCGTCTTCGTAAACAAAAAGAACAAAAAAAATTGCCGTGGTCGACCGCGGCTAAACCAAGTTTGTTGAGCGATAGCCCGGTTTGGCGATAGCCGCTTTTGCAGCAGCAACTACGGCATCTGCAACTTGCACCGCAAGAAAACACACAGACACTATTCTCGGCGCAAACGCGCAGCGAACTTTAATGCAGCCAGCGCCTCTGGCGGTGGCGGCACGAAAGAGTGACCTGTAACCGCTGTTCGTTTTCGCGAACGCTAGCGTTCCGCTCATGCTCTTTGGCCGGAGTTGCGACGAGACGCGAGGCTCGTGGAACGAAGCACGTTACATGACCTTGGCTGAGCTTGAAGGTCAGATTCACGAAACGAGGCGTTTTCAAGTTTGTACCTGGAGGGGTACAGCTATCGCCCCCCCCCCCCAAAAAAAAAAAGAAGAAGAAACAGATCATGATTGCAAATTTGTTCTGCGGAATCCCGCAAGGTGGCGGAAGGGTTCAAAGATGAAATTGACAAATACCCGTTTGTAGCACGAAGCCACAATTAAAGCTTCCTGGTTAGCTCAATTGGTAGGGCGACCGGCCCGGAAAGGCGTTGGTCTCGGGTTCGATCCCCGGACCAGGACGAATTTTTCGGCAACTAAGAAGCTTTCTTTCTGAGAAATCTGTGTGGATTTCGCTGTGGCTTCGTGCCACGAGCGGGTGGTTGTCAATTTCCCTTTCTTAACGGATGATTATATTCGGTTTCGGCACATCGTAACTTTTTTCTACCTGGCTCCGATTTCGCGTGGCACGCGCGCTGTGTTGCACGCGAGGCACCGAGCCATTTGTCACGTAGCCAGCGTCATATTCTCTCTAACGTCGATTTTCGCGCATGCAGAGTAACGACGCGGAAATACAAAATACTAGCGATAAATAGGACATTAATCTTCAGGGAAGATTCTTCTCGAGCTCGGCCTCTTCCTTTTCTATACACTTCTCTTCCGCTAGAAGATTACAAAACAAGAACTCAAAATGAAGACGAGACTTTCTAGAAATAAAAGAAACACTTTAGTTGTAACGATAAAGAAAAGAAAGAGCAGGAAGGGATGTCTCCTATCAGGGAGCTGACGTCGCGCCATTAAACAAATGACCTGTTTTACTGGCGCATATATTTCGACCTAATATGCCGTGAAAAGTCGCGCAGCGAGCTCGATGACGTTTTATGTTTTCCACTTTTCGGTATGTATTTTTTTCTTTCTTTCTCAATAGTGCTGGGTTTAGCCAGCGCGGCCTGCATGCGTTGTCTGATAAAACTCGGTGGCGGTAGATCCGAGCTTCCTGCCTTGGACTGACCTCAGACGTCAGTCGTGTGCGGTAGCGGCAACGGAAGCATTAAAAGTTGGCTAAGCGAACTCGGATATGGGGTCCCGAATATCGCGGGCGCCGATTGCTACAGGGGCAGCCTCTCAGCGATAAGAGGGTAGTAGTAGTAGTACATGTGATGGCGGTAGTAGTAGTAGTAGCAGTAGTAGTATAGCAGTAGAATTAGTTGTGGTGGTAGTAACAGCACAGTAATGATGGTGATAGCAGTAGTCATTTTAATAATAGTTGTATTAGCTGTAGTAGTAGTACGTCGTAGCAGAGATACTAGTAACCGTGGGTCTTTTTGCAGCAGCAAAAATCCGCAGCAGTAGTAGTTATGGTCTTTAGTTGTTGTGGTGGTGGTACTAGTAGCAGCTAGTAGTAGCATAGTAGCAGGATTAATTACGGTGGTAGTAAAAGTAGCAGCGAGGATGCTAGCAATAGTCATTGTGATAATAATAGTAGTATTAGTTGTAGTAGTAGTTGTAGTTGCAGTAGAGGTTGTAGTAGCAGAAATACAAGTAATAGAGTGGCTCTTAGTAGCCATAATAACTGATAACACTAACTGTTAAGGACTTTGGCTCTTGTGGTAGCGGTACTAGTAGCAGTAGTAGTAGTAGCAGCACGATTAATTGTGTTGGTAGTAAGAGTAATAGCGAGGGTGCTAGCAATAGTCATTGTGATAATAATAGTAATATTAGGTGTAGTAGTGGTTGTAGTAGTAGTTGTAGTTGTAGTAGAAGGTCTAGTAGCAGAAATACTAGCAATCGTTGGGCTGTTAGTAGCCATAACAACTGGTAACACTAGCAGTTAAGGATTTGGTTGTAGTAGTGGAGCTGGTAGTTGTAGTATGAGTAGTAGTATTAGTAGTTGTAGTAGTAGCAGAATTAATTGTATTGGTAATAGCAGCAGTAGTGATGGTGCTAGTAGTAGTCATTGTAATAATAGTTGCATTATTTGTAGTAGTGGTGTAGTAGTCGCAGATACACTAGTAATCGTGGGGCTTCTAGTAGCAGTTATAATTGGTAGCAGTAGTAGTTAATGACTTTAGTTGTTGTGGTCGTGGTAGGAGTAGTGACAGTAGTAGTAGTAAAATTAATTGTAGTGGTAGTAAGAGTAGTAGCGACGGTGCTAGCGCTAGTCATTGTGATAATAATATCACGATTAGTTGTAGTACTGTAGTATATAGTACCAGATATACTAGTGATGGGGAGGGGGGGGGCTCGCAGCAGCAGTAATATTTGTAGCATTGATGGTTGACGATTTCGGTTGTTGTGGTGGGGCTGGTAGTAGTAGCAGTAGTAGTAGTAGTAGTAGCAGTAGTAGTAGTAGTAGTAGTAGTAGTAGTAGTAGCAATAGCAGCAGCAGCAGGAGAAATTGTGGTGGTAGTAATGGTAGTAGTGATTGTGCTAGCAGTAGTCACTGTAGTAACGTATTGCAGCATCAGTTGTAGTAGTGGTACGTAGTAGCAGAGATACTTAGTAATCGTGAGGCTTGTAGCTGCAGTAATATTTGGTCGCAGTGTATACTAGTTAACGACGTTGGTTGTTATGGTGGAGCTGGTTGTAGTAGTTGCAGTACGAATGGTGACAGTAATAGCAGCAGGTACTAGATGTAGTATATTTGGCTCAGGTGTTCATAGCAGCGTACGCTTTACGATGTGTGTGTGTGTGTGTGTATGTGTGTGTGTGTGTGTGTTTCACCATGCAAGCACGAAGACTGGTTCAGGACCTCTTCAAATGCTGTGGAGTCACGTAGAGTTCGAAGAACCGTTTGTCTCGCCGCGTCTCATTTCGTTCTTGTCGAGCCTCCTGTGACGTTGCGTACATCTTCGGCTTACCACACAATCCTCTAGGCCCTGACTCAGCGTGTTCCATCGCGCGCCACTTCAGCTTTACTCCATAGCCGTCAGTAGGCCGAGTCACGCGAACGCCGCTTTATTTCTTTAGTCACGCGAACGTCGCGAAGACGAAGTGAACGCGCACCTAGTGCTCCTCGAGGCACTCTTGAGAGGGAGGAAGCCGTTAAGCATGAAATGCTCTTAGCTGAAGTTGTCGGCTACGTTCAAGTGAGCCTTGAGCCACCTCAAGTGACTTTTGGACAAAAGCCAGATCCGTTAGCCGGGCTCTCAAACGGGAACATCCGGGCAAACAGTCAGAAGTGAAGAAAATGCGGTCTCTGGCCCAAACGCTTTGCACAGGACTCAATTACATGCGCCGATTACTGCCCAGGCAAGTCTCTAAAAGATTGGCGCAGCTTGCACTAGTGTTGCAAGGATGGAACTAACAGCGGACCTGGTGTTCGGACACCCGAGGAAGAAGCTGTCCTCCCAAGCCCGTGTCCTTACCCCGCTTAAACGACATGCGTTCGGAGGGAACATGCCACGTGACTAGTGTTACGTGATTTTGGCGTGAACATGTCACGTGACTAGTGTTACAGGAACGCGTCACGTAACTAGTGCTACGTGATATTACGGCATCTGTATACCACAAGTCGCCTCGGTAAGAATTCTAGGCACAATACTGAAGGTGGACGGCAGAAATAATCTCAGCATAGAGCGCATAGCTGCAAAAGCAGAATCCATGTCACATTTAATCCGACGAGTTGCCAATAAAAGAGGCAGACTCTCTGAAGAAAACTCGCGACGTCTTTTCCACGCATTTCTCATGAGCCACATCAACTATGTGGCCATAGCTCACCCTCGGAACAAGGCTGATGAAAAGAAATTAAATCTTATCATTCGTAAAGGCATCAAGCAGGTACTAGGACTACCCATCCACACCAACACTAAAAAATTCTTGGCCTTGGACATTCACAACACATTCAGCGAAATCGCCGAAGCTCAAAATGTAGCTCAACTACCCGGACTTTCATCCACAGAGGCAGGCAGACAACGTTTAGCTCACCTGAACCTCACCTCCCCTTTTTCCAACGAACGAGAACGCACCCTGCCACACTCGATTAGGGACCGCATTCTAGTACCTCCACTCCCACGTAACATGCACCCGGACTACAACCAGGGTCGTCGTAAAGCACGCGCCGCCGCGCTACTAAAGACCGCAGCCGCTATGCCCGACTCAGTCGCCTTTGTAGACGCCGCAAAATACCCCAACTATAAGCACTATGTGGCAGCTGTAACTTCGCTACAAGGAGAACTCCTCACAGCACTTACGCTCCGAAACTCGGACCCTGACAACGCAGAACAGGTAGCAATCGCATTAGCAATGGCGAACACAACCCGCACTACAATTTACACCGATACCCGAACCGCGGCCCTGGCCTTCCGTGTGCGCTCGGTCTGTAAAGAAGCAGCCAGCGTGCTCTCGCGTGCCGCGTGGACTGACACCAAGCGCTTAATTTGGTTCCCGGGCCATATGGGCCCCGACGCCCACCCCCTCGTCCCAAAATGCCAACGAGCTTGCCCACTCCCAGGCGCAAGACCTTACTCGCCGCGTCAGGAGACAGGGCGGCCCACGGCCCAAGGGCGAGAAATGGCTCCGGAACCAACTCCAGACCTATAATGAAATCTGTCAGCACTATCGTCTCGAACGGCGAAAGTTTCCGTTACCTCACCCTCGACTGAAACGACCACAAGCACTATCCTTCCGTTTCCTACAGACAGGAGCATATTCCTCACCGGCAGTTTATGCAAGATTCATAAGCGAACTAAGGCCGGGATGCCACCGATGCGGCATACCGCGGTGTAACTTACCACACATGCTGTGGCAATGCCCCGAGTTGCGCGCGGACGACGGGTCTCCAACCACAGAAAAGGACTGTGACACACTCCTCACAAGTCCCCACAAGGACGACCAACTTCGGGCCGTCCAGAGGGCTCACGACCTGGCCGTCGAGTTTCGACTCCCGGTCCCGTCGTGGGCGCGGCCCGCAGACGAGGCCCCGTAGGGGGCCATCGCCTCCTCAGGACCAAATAAAGTTATTTAGATAGATGGATGTTTTCTTCACTTCCTTTTTCCTTCTTTCTCTTACTCTCTTTCTATTTCTCGCTTCCCATTTCTTTCTACGTACCTCTCTCTTTATTTCCTCCTTTCTCTTTCTTTGGATCTCTCTTTCTTTCTTTCTTTCTTGATGTCTGTTTTTTTTTCTATCTTTTTTGTGAGCGCTCGCCGGCGCACGTGTTCGGGGAGTGAAGCAGAAGATGAAGAAGAGGACGAAGAAAGCGCGTGCCGGCATGATGAAGATCGGAGGCACCACAACCTGGTTTTGCACTGCCTCCGTGATCGGCCCACCTCTGGCCAATCTACGATGTCATGGGATGACGTCATAATGTGACGTTACGCCAGGAATGCATGATGACGTTATAAATGTTGGCGATTCGTGATGTCATCACTGGGTGATGATTTTTTGCATCGCTCGTGTTGACGCTGCCGACGCGGTATGCAGGTCAATTTTCACGTTTTATGAGGCATCTAAGGCTTCCGCCTTAATAAGGAGCATGTGTTTACAGGCAGACAACTCGTCGATGATTCAACCATAGAGAAATAAAAAAAAAGTTAAGAGTGGACACTCCCATAGACCCCAGCGGCCCAATCGACCCTCGCGCACCTGGTGGTTGGTGAGAGCAAGTGGCCTGCGCTTCCTGTTTCGGTTTCACTGGCGCGAATTTTGAATTACTGTGCGTAACCGACGTTTGGCTATGGCGAAAGTTACTTATTTCTTCGCCCAAATAGCAAAGCTATTGTTTGTCGTTTTCAATTAGCGATTCCCTATTTTGTATAGTTCAATGGTTCGTGCGAATTGATGTCGTGACGTAATTTTTATTTCATTTAAGTTAGAGTAGAAATAGATGCAAGAAATAATAATTCACTACGGCTTCATTTATCGCGCTTGTGTTTTTCTTTTGGAACAAGCGGTCAATCTATATATCAATCAAAGACACAGCGTATCCGCAATGTTTTTATTACAAGGCACGGTAGAGGCTGAACATATAAAAAGCACAAAATGAGAACAGCACCGCACAGAAATGCAAGGTAGACAACAAATGCATCTCGGCTTGCAAATAAATTGTAACAAACACAGAGAGAACACAGACAACGCACACATCGTTAGAGTTGGCAGAAGCTGGTGAAGTATGACACACTGGAACGTAAGGATCTCTGGCAAAAACGCAGCGCACAAAGTTGAAGAAAGAAGAAGTAAAATACACATAACAATCAAGTCGCGAGTCACGACTGCGTTTCACCGAAATATAATGCACTGAAAAAAAAGAGCGTACAGAAACCACAGGACACAATATGCCAGAAAATCCAGGATTTATTCGTGGTCCGAGGCTTCGGGAAACGCACCGTGAAGCATGCGAGGACCAGCGAACGCTCCTCAATGTTTCGCACCGAGCTCAGCGCAGAGACGCTCGCATCGGTGGCAGACGCAGCACGCGTCGCCTTGGCTTGACGCATACGTTGCACAATGTTCGCGTCTAGCTGCCGCATAGAGCCGCAAACTGTTTTTTTAGCGAACCTCGCCGTCCTTAGAACCTTCAGAAAAAGGTTATAACTGCGCGAATAAGACACCAGGTCAGAAACACGCACACACACGAAGAGCAACGTGTGTGTGTGTGTGCGGGCTTCTATGTTACTTACATGGTGTCTTATTCGCGCAGTTGTACCTCTTTCTGAATGAATGACCCAACTAGCCCAACATCATCTCATTCTACAAGCTTCTCTTGCAAACGTGCCTCACCTCTTGCCTCACACACGAAAACACCGACGCAGCCGACGTGGACGAAACCTTCCCGCTGTCATGCATGGGTTTGTCCCTTTGAGATGGTGTTTATGACAGTGCGGCTGAATGAAAAATCCAAGTAAGTGTGTTGAGTAAATTGTTTTTATGTATAAAGAGACCTGCCAACTTTGGGCGTATAATTATTATTTTGTGTAAAACAATTCTGTTGGATGTGATGACAACTTATTCTTTTTTCGCGCTTGCGTCCTCTGGCGTTGGTGAGAGCACTAGTTCGTTACGTAGTCGTGACGTACTTCCTGAGGCCAGATTTCGCGGAGTGTCCTCTCTTAACTTTTTTCTTTCTCTATGTCGAAAGTGTGGGCGTGGAAATGAACTAACTGGAACTACGTCATAGTTGGTAGTTTTGGCAGAGCCGTGCAGCACTGTCGTATCTCCAACCGTGGCCTCCGTGACTAGTTCCGGCTGCGCGCGTTGGTTTAACTGATCGCGAAGGTCATGCTTTAACCGAGCTGATGGCGCCGATGACGCGGCACATCGAATATGACGTCACCGCCTTCGCTCAGCAGCTCAAGAAGCCCTGCGGCTGCAGCCGCTGTTTTTTGCCAATAAATACTACTTGCGTTCACTTCTGTGAACTCTTACACTGGTTTTCGAATTTAGCAGTATTAGACTATGATTACACATTCCAGTTATTTTTTGAAAGGTCTTTGAGCTTCCCTTAAAGTGAAATATGTAGTATTGACACTGGACAATGGGGGCCGGCATTTTCTAAGCGCATCGCTGCCTTTGACTGGACGTGTGTAAACTTGAGTTAGGCGCCGCCACGGTGTAGGGCAGCTTATCGCTTTCCCATAGGGCCATATGGTACTCATATGCGTTCACTTTTGCTCCAAGCACAATCGTCATCGTCATTTATTTTCTTTTAAAGACCCCCTGTTGGGTAACACAAGGGTCCTCACTCACATTGCTATAGGCACCATCCATTGACCAGAGGACGCTACGTACTTTCCATCGGACGGCCGTGTGTCTGACATTGGGCGCTAGGGGCGCGAACAATGGGAGACGCGCACGTGTCACACTTCTATTCCAGCCATGATCCGGCCGCTCATGGCGGGGGTAGTGGGGGGGGGGGGGACTCGTGCGTCGCGCTCGCATCTTGTACGGCGACGGCTCAATTTTGCTTTTTCCGTCCGCTAGGCTGTGGGTCTGGCGCTGCGGTCGCATTGCAAAACTTTACCGCACGGTGCCCAATGTAGTGCTCTCACGAAACTAACTTGTGCATCTGTCCACATTTATTATGCGCCAGGCAAGTCGGGTCTCTGATCTGCAAATTGGTGCGGAATTCACTCATTGGATTGGGATTGAATAAAGACAACGTTGATGCTATTACTATAGTGCCTAGAATATACTGGCTAGTGTGCTGAGCGGAGGGGTTTTCCTATGGGAGGAGGTGGCAGGGCCGGTGATGCCTTCCAACTTTCGCCGGTAGGCGGCGACGCTTGTCGCAAAGGTGTAGGCGGCGCGCCGGTTTGGCCTCCGCAGCTTTAGTGCCTCGTCCGAATTTGTCTTAGTGACGTCTGCGCTGCTTTTATCGTGTTTGCGCTGTCCTTTGTGTACGCACGAGTAAATGTGAACTGCAAAGAGTAATGATGCAACGGGAGAAGCACCAGGGCAGGCAGAAAAACATGCTTCGTTCCGCTGTGTCGGAGTGGTATCACATTTTCTGTTGAAGTACAGATCCGGTTTTTCACTAATATGTTGTATGATTAATGCAGTTGTTGTAGTATTTCCCTGCCCGTTTAACATTTTTCACTGTATTTTGATGATTTAAGAACTGGTATTATGACTATTTGTATTGTGTCTCTTCTGTTGAGCGTTTGTTTACATTTATGCGTGCGTTGTGTGTTTTTGAACATTACTTATGTTTGATAAGTTGATGGTTAAGTTGTGGAACAGTGGGATTTTGATAGTGAAACTCAGATTACATTCTCAGTTATTAAGGTGAGGTGAAACTTCGAAAGTGAGTTTCAAAGCTTGGCTGTACAGCAGTGGTAATGAAAGCTATGTCTAAAATTTGCGAGGTATCTTAAGGTAGACGCAGGTTGAATTAAAGCTCAAAAGTGGTTTGAAATCATTTAGTATTTTTTTATTTGTGTTTGTTTTTTCTACTAATGTACTTTTTAAATAAGATCTGCCAACTGCAGACCATTGCAATTTTGCATAAAGGTAGCTACTAACGCTTTACAGAAGTGGAACTAAAATTGTGAGCGTACAGCAAAAACTAGAATTGTTATGTTTTCTTACGTTTGTTGATTTATGAAAATTGCCACTTATGACTGATTTTTTTATACTAAAAACACAAATGCGCATAGGCTACTGCTTCTAGTGCCAGTTATGTAAATGCCATTAGTTAACACGTGGAAATGTTTGTTTTCTAAGCCCACTAGTTCTCAAGAAAAAGGTACAGAAACTACAAAAGTGTTCTTTTGAGAAAAACGCAGAAATAATGTAGGGGTACGCGAGCATTACCTGTCAATGTGTCAAAGAAAAAGGACCTAAAATTCTTTTTGAAACGGCGAGTACCCAAATGTGATATATTTTCTGAAAGATAAAGAAATGTTGTATTAGATAATATTGAAATCCCAAAATTGAATTTATTTTTTACCAAAGGAAGTCTCATCCCTCCTTAAACTGTTAGTTCATTGCGGTTAAAAACAAAAGCCCATATTCACAAAGGTGCCTCACACTTGATTTTTTCAGGCAATATTTCAGCTAATCACAATGCTAGACTAATGAAATTATCTAATTGAGATGTCGATCTTGACTAATGACCCCTATTTGGTTTCCTTGCACTTATCTTTCCTTCTGTTAAAATGAAATTCAAGCTCCAGGCACATTCGTAATGTTTTTCTTTGTGAAGTGAGTAGTACCATTCAGATAAAATGCATGAGTAGTGAACCCCATTCGGACTGGCTTGTGTTGATGGCATGTGGTCTGGAAAATACGGATGCCATGCTGGAAAACGCAGAACAGTGAAAGTGACCCCACCCCACCCTACATTTGCGTATAAACGATGCTCTGTTAACTACAGACTTGCTCATGTAGATACAGCAATGCAGTAGCCACAGGTGAACTGCAGAAACATCGAAACAACCAATCCGAGAGTATGGGGCCTATGCTGATATCTGCAGCACTGGGTGTGCAATATTGATCCTGTTTGTGAAAGCGAACAATGTGCAAAAACTAGTGTCATAATGTCTTCAAGAAATATTAATGTATTTGTGTAATACCAGCGTTACACGGGAATTTGCGATTACTGTCGACCTGCTCCGAGTCCAATATCTTCTCGCGAGAATTATCGTAGCCACCGATCCGACTACCTCGGCGCATAATACACTCTGCAAAGTCCATGATGGTGCATCATACCGAGTGTGATGCGCCGCTAATATAGTAAAATATGACCACGACTGAGCGGTGCGAATTGCAGTTGACTGGATCGACTTCGAAAATCGCTGCGTTGAAAACAGCGCGAAAACGGGATGAAGGCTAAGGATAACAAACACAAGCGCTGTTCCTTAGCCTTCGTCCCGTCTTCGCACTGTTTTCAACAGAATAAGATGTACTAAGTGGCCCTTCAACGCACGCTGCTATCGCCAGAGAATGTTCACGTGTAGCAGCGAAGAATCCGAGTCGGACTTGATCGCGATCGAAATTGCCGTGAGCCAATCCTTACGACACGATTCCTTGCACCTAAGTGTCAACCTTAGCTGATTGTTTTTCAACTGGCAAGTTGGGTGTATCGTAGTATAGTGATTGTGACTTTTCTACTTCGCTTTGGTGATGAACACAATGTCGCGAAAGCTATAGACGACCGTGAGGTACGTGTGAAACCTTCGTCATTTTGTAGTGCCCAACAGTTGAGGATTCTCTGCGGGCAGTAATTTGCCGCTAAGATTTCCTTCTTCCGGCCGAGTGTGTTAAAAGGAACGAATAACACTGTATTCGCCGCAGAAAGCGCCGTGCTGCGCAGCCGCAAGCGGAGGAGCCGCCGACGCGCGATGGACCTTAGCGAGTCGCAGCGCCGCCATGCGGTGACTGTGGGAAGGCATCAGCGCGGTGGCCACGCCAAAGCGCGCGCTCAGCACACTAGCCAGTATATTCTAGGCACTATACTATTACAGGAGACGGCTAACTGTAGCCATCATTAGCCAACACTTAGTCAACATTAGGCAGTGTTGGTAGTACGCGAGTAAATACGGTAGTTGGATTCGTTGACAAGTTATCGTCGACGTCACATCGGTCAGAGAAAGTGGGTAAAATAGACTCAGCAGAAAAAGAATACAGCGTGGACGGAGTAGTATTGTTACGCAACTACATCCGTTCAGGCCTGGCCATCGCCACTTTGCAGTAGCTTAACGGGAATGCCAGCTAGCTTGCTGGATGAATGCGTACGCGGATGCGCAGGACGGTGACGCTGCATCAACCGTAGGAAAAACGCCGTCCTTTAGCTCCGGCTACGATCTCACTGAGCTTGAGCGTCGACGGTTTAAACCCATCCACTTCGCTTTGCTTCGTAGTTTTTGTAGCCGCACACCCAGTAACTCACGGCTCGGGCAGCAGCACATGCGCCGTTGTTCGAGGGACAACACGGCGACGCCGACGGCGCAAACCCACATTGCGTGTTCTCATAATTGCTGTTGCAACAGAAAGATTGCGGCGAACTCCCTACGGGGAACTGTCGCGTCCGTGAAGAATTGTTGGAGCGACTCTTGTATCTCTTTCTTGGCGCTTTTTTTTTCTTCGAAAATAG
The DNA here is from genome assembly GCF_013339695.2 of Rhipicephalus sanguineus. Taxonomy (NCBI): domain Eukaryota; kingdom Metazoa; phylum Arthropoda; class Arachnida; order Ixodida; family Ixodidae; genus Rhipicephalus; species Rhipicephalus sanguineus. Next base: position 20,537 of record NW_023614289.1, read on the forward strand.
TTGATCCTTTGGTGTATGTCTTAGTAGCCAACACTAGCCGCCATCAGCCAATGCGGCGATAGTTAGCCAGCATAAGCTTGTGTTAGCGAACGTTTGCAGACGCTGGCAGCGTGCGATTGAGTATGATTGTTGAATTCAGTCAGAGCCGATCATCAGCGGACATCAATCATACCCCATCGCAGAAAGTGACTGAAACAAGCCAAGGAAAATACTATTGTCTTCAAAACCTTGCGGTAAGGTTATAGTTCGTGCGTACTCTTTCAGACATGCAACTTGATACCGGGTTTGAGAATTTGTTTTCGCAGTTAGCCTTTGATTGAACAAACAGTCGATTATCTTAAGTACTGGCTACGTGGATTCGACACAGGACAGAGAAAAAAAAACACTGATGCACAGGACAGGGCTCATCCTGTGCATCAGTGTTATTTCTCTGTCCTGTGTCGAATCCGTGCTATCCAGTATTTGAGATTATGAACGAACTTTCTCATAACGAATTTTGCCGAACGGTGCATTGATTGCTCAATGCTGCACGTAAGTGTAAGAAAACGCAGAACACCTATATCGTCGGTTCGTGCACCTGCGTTCGTCTGCTCTGATTACCCGTTCTTCGACAGCAGACGACACCATGGCGAGCACCCATTATGCGTACGCATATATATATACGCGCGCACTCCACTCTCGGATATACGGGCCGTGCATTAGTGTGACCCGCTCGCTAGACCCTTTCCGACTGGTCGAGGCCAGAGTCCTATACCTCGTCTTGCTGCACTTACAGGCAGTCTTTCTGTAGGTAAGACACGATGCGTACACGTACGCACGTACAGGCGTGTGCTCGTCGCTACGAAAAGAAAGAAGAAGAAGAAAAAAAAAAACAAGACGTTGAAGACGTCCGTTCGTTGGGTAGGTCGTTACCGTGCTTCGCTAAAGAGGTTCTCAGTGCTATCCCATCTTCACGCATCGCATAGCCTCTTGCATTCAGGTTCGCGCGTATGGGCTGGATTACTTAGCGTTGCGAGGTCTCTCTTTCTTTTTTCTTCGCCAGCATCGACAGGAGGTGAAGATAAGCATACGTGACCTCGTCTGTGAAAACGATCTCCACGCACCAACACACACACTCTGCTGGGGCAAACGAGAAGCTGGAGCAGCAATAAGGCATCCCTTACACCGCTCTGCACCGAAGCTTTTATTCTTCTGTCGTTGCATGCTTTTCCGCGTCATCTACTCGCTGTAGGTACAAGCCGCCTCGCGCTTGGTAGTTGCGTGCAGGACAGCGGTCCGGAATCATCCAGGTACTAGATGCTTAGTGTCCACTAGGTACCAGCTAGGGGACACTAGGCATATAGGTACCTGGTCTTGTTACTACTAGGCACTAGGCAAGGCACTAGACACCAGGTCTTGTTGTTGCTTCTGGGCACTAGGCACGCACTAGACACCAGGCTTTGCAGTTGCTACTAGGTTCTTAACATAGAATGGCAGATACGTCCCATAATAATAAGGCTGTAATGCAGGCGGTAAGTCTTCCGAGGCTTGATTGCATTAGAGGCAACCAAATATTACCGGATTTACCAAAATGTTAGAGATTTCTCAAAAGTGGTGTCTCAATGGCTGAAAGAATGCTACACGAAATTGCCAAAACATGACGGCCTGTTGCCCATGTCTCACCAAATAATGCCCAAGTCTTGCCTATCCAATCCTTTCCCACGTGATCGAGTGCAAACGGGGCCATGCCCATGGATTGTAAACCACAGTGAACACAAAAATCCAGCGCAGATTTCATACTGCTTCTGGCGGCCCATTGACCTATAGGCTTTCCACTGAGTACACATACACTTATTAGAAGCCAGAAGTTCGGTCGCCCTACTCGCTTCCCGCTGCGTGCAACCGCCGACCCCGATCCTAGCGGCCACTCAAAATGCACTTAGGTCGCGGAGGGAGATTGTCGAGTGTCCCACGTCACAGCGGGGAATCTCGCCTTGTTTACCTTTTCTGCCCGCGCAACAAAACAACCCTGTTTGCTCTTAGCCCGCGTCGTGCAGTTTGTATCAGTCCTTGTTCTGGGCAAACTGAAGCCGTTCGTGTAGCGTTGCGCAAGCAGCGCATGTACGGTGTGCCGAGGCTTTCTGCTTTCTAGACCGTGGTGCGCGGCAAGAAATAGGACCGCGTCCCTCGTCCTGTAAAAAGGGCTGATGATGAGATCTTTTGAGGAAAGTGAGTAAACTACGATTCAGCGTACAACGACGTTCTGTCAGCCGTCGCTAGGCAACACTCCCTGAAGTTCTGTGCTCTTATTGTGGCACAAGCAATGAGGGACACTCTTGTTTCGCTTCCAACCACTTCCGGTCCAGCCCTTACTTCCGGTTTTTCGAATATTCGGAGAAAGTCTTCTAAAAATTAGAAATAGATGGTTCTCGTTCTGAGAAGGGTCAATTAGAAAACTAGAATTGATGGTTCTTATAAGGGACAATTAATCGTCAGGATGATTATTGAAAATTAACCGAGTGTCATTGAAAGATTGCCAGCAGCTGGGATTTTTGCGGCACCTGGCGGAGTAGATCTCAACCACGCGCTTCTTTCCGCGTGGCCTCCGAGATCCGATGCTGCAGCGCGACGAAACACAAGGTTAAGCGAATATTCATGAGAGCTAACAGAGAATAATGCCAGGGAAAGATAGGGGATGTTATCTGTAGTAATTAGGATATAAATGGGAAGAAAGTAAAGCGGAGGAAAAGGTAACTTGCCGCCGGCAGTGACCGAACCTGCGACCTTCGAATAACGCGTCCGATGCTCTACCACTGAGCTACGGCGGCGGTTATCCTCCCAGCGGCAAGTTATCTTTTCGTCGGCTTTACTTTCTTCCCATTATATCCTAAGTACTACAGATAACATCCCCTATACTTCCCTGGCATTATTGTCTGTTAGTTCTCATTATATTGTATTTAACAATAAAAACGAGCCCTTAAGAGTCATCTTCTTTCCTTCATTCAAGGTTAAGCGAAGGAATACACCAGGACACACGACCGCCGACGTGCGACTGCTGCTTACCAGACACTTAATTCAAGGATTAGCGTCGCCTCCAGCTTCTTGTACGTGGCTTTTGAAAGAACTGTCACTGTCGCCGTTAAATTGGCCTGAAGTGACGTATCTTCTTTCTTTCGCAAGATTTCCGAGTTCATTATTGTGCCCTCATTGTCCCGCTCTGAAGTAGAACGTGCTACTTAGGCGGTCATACGCCTTCCGGCAGTGTTCCACGTCTTTCATTCGAGAGCTTCCTCGTTCTGTCGCTCGGTGCGGCATTTCTCCGACTCGCCGTTTTCTAGCTCTTTGCAGTTTCGCGCTCTCTTGAACGCTGTCGCGGAGATCTGCCAAGACGCAACGACCTCCCGTTGCTGGCGGCGCCTCAACCTGGCTAGCAACAGCACTCGAAACCGGGCCACTAATGGCCAATGGTGTAACCTCTGAGCGTATAGTGACGCTCAATATCAGTAGCAACGCGGTGGCCGTGGTTGGAAGTGCCCCGAGTCTACACTGTGACACCGGCAAACGTGAAATTGGTTTTGCAAATACCGGCACTCGAAACGGTGTTTACGTCTCTAATTGTTTTTATGTCGGGGCAACCGTGTATTGCTGGCGCCGCCTTGAACACGGACAGCACGTTGCAGGCAGCTCTTATTGGGCTCGATTGTACATGATCGATTCACGCAGTGCCGCCCTAAATAAGGCCAGCGTTTACAATTGATATCGGAAAAAGTAGGGTGCTACTCACTAACCAACAACATAGCGTACCGACATGCATAGCTAAACTATGCCGGTGGTGTCCGAATCTATTGTCCAAATCTACAATCTGCAGCTGCAATGTCTAAATCCAGCATGCTGTTCCACGTTGGAACTCATTGACCGAAACCGGTGTTCAAATACAGTCTGCGAATCCAGTGTCCAAGTTCACTGTCCATGTCTTTCACCCTAATTCAATGGACAAATAAAACTTCTAACTGTACTACTGCTACTCTCACCACCACTGGCAGCACTACTACTACTACTACTACTACTACTACTACTACTACTACTACTACTACTACTACTACTACTACTACTACTACTACTACTGCCATCACTACTGCTAGATTACTATCAGTACTACTACGTCGCCATCAGAATCAGATGCAGCGTATTCATGTTAATAAACGGCGATAATTACATAATTATATGAAGGAGGTCCCGTAGTTAGAAACTGAAATAGGAGCTCCTGTGCATGACGACAACAATTATCATAACAAACAATATCGGCAACAAGTAAATTTAAAAATAGTAATATCACTTAGGAGGCATAGCATAAGTGAACAGAAGCACAAAATTGAAATGTATAAACAAGTTCAAGGCTGCGGATTAATCTGTAATAGTGAAAAGCACTAGTATTACCTCTACTATACTGCTACTGACACTACTACTACCACTCCTACAAGAAGTACTACTGCTACCACTACGACTACCGTTACAGCTGCTACTACTAGTGTACTGGAACAATTGATGTCTTTGCCACTACTACTACTGCCAATCTACTGCTGTTGTAGTACAACTACTCTACGACCAACTTGCCCATAGAATTGCTTTACTATGGCACGCTGATAGCTTAAACCTGTTCACTTTGCCTTCTCACTGCCACCGCTTCCGCTCGGCCAGCTGCTCAGAACGCATGGGTCACGCTTGTCTTTCTAATGTTTGTGCTGCGTGCTGCGACGGACGAGCCAGCCTTTGTGTACACAACGCCCGCATTGTCATCCCTTCTGGCGCCATCAATCACTCTTATCGCTTCCATCGCCCTTTCACTCCGGGCGGCTAGGCATCGTCGACATATATATACCAGGCGGGCCAACAAAACAGAGGCCGAGCAACCTCCTCGTTGTCCGCAATGAAGATGAGAAAAAAGACCTTAACTGTTAGTTTCTCGAGACATCGTCTTTTCTTGGTTCCCTTGCGATAGCATCACATAAAGGGCGTGTGCCGGTGCTTGGCCTTATTCAACTACCGCCTCTACTACCATCATTGGTTAGCGCTTTCTAATACTGGCTAAACGATGGCGGTAATGTCGGCTAAAGAAGGCTATATGATTGCTGTAATGTTGGCTAGTCCTGGCGGGCTTCTCTGGACGCGGCCGAATTCCGCCGTCTCGCTATCTAATCAACTCTCATTGGCCCAGAAGGAGGTTACGTCCTCTGCGATTGGCCTAAAATGTCGCAATTACAAAATTCGACAAAATGGCGGAATTTGACAGTGTCTGGAATAACACTCCCCTGGCTAACCATTGGAAATGGTCTACCAGCGTTGCCGGATATTGTACAAATTAAGAGTAGTCCTGGCTAGAGTTGGGTAAATGACTGTGAATGTTGGCCGATGTTGGTTACCTGCTGTTAGAAGAGCAGCATTGCTTTAGCCAATACCAATCCAAGAAGTGAGTTGTCTACCAAACTTACTTGTACTCGCATACTAACAAAACTGGCTAACATTGGCTAAATAATGGCTGATTATCGCTAACTGTTGGCTAATTATAGTTGTCCGCTTTTATATCAACGTAATAAAGAAAAACGCGTTTACTACTGCGCTTGCTATACTATTATGCCGCTGGTATGACGTCGACGTTGTCTTTACTTAATCTCTGTCCAGTGTCTAAACTGTCTTTTAAGCTTTCTTTCGCCCGCCGTGCTTCTAGTCCTGACGTCACAGGGCTTGAATCAGCCTTATTACTAAAACTGCTCGGCCGTCGCGCTATATGTAGCTCGAAGGTGCGTCTTTGTCTTTCCTTGCGTCTCCATGCCACGTGACCAAGCGCCCCACAAATATAAACGCTTCTATGTCCGACCTCGCGTTCCTCGTGAGGACACAACGGAAGCGCGTTCCTGCGCACCTGGTGTCTGCGAGGACAAAAACAAACGAAGAAAATAGCTGAGTCACTTCCGGAAGGGAGAAGCGAAAGGTCGTCGCGCATGCCTCATGGCGCCTCCACCGACGAGGCATTCTTCGCGTCTCTCGCCTCATTTAGACGCACCTGCCTGCACTCCACTATATCAGTGGCAGCAGTGCACTTAGGCCTCCTTGCTGAACGATCGTACGTAGCGGTTCGTGACAGTGCAGGCGGGGTTCTTCGCGGGGTCTCCGAATAACACGCTTTATACTTAGCCTCGCGCTGTCACGCGCTGATGTAAGGACGGCCGGCGACATTGCCGTTTCGTTGTTTATGTATCTTTACGCAACGCCGGATGGGAAAAGGTGTACGTGCTTGGCATCTTAACCCGTTCCACCTTCGGCCGACGTGCGAGCGACACTCCTCGCCGACTCCGCGTCAATTTAGGTTAGGCGTGGCGTCCGTGATTATCTCCGGCAGGGGGCAGCGCGCTACCGGAGCTAATAGCGGAGGCCCCAGTTTAGGGCTCGTATATGCCAGTAAGTTACTTATTCTAGAGAGTGGAGGAAGGCTCTGAGTACTTTATGTGCTGTTAGTTATTGAAACTTTCCGACGAAGGCTCTTAGTCGCATCGTATGCGATCAGAGGAGAGCTGTGGAGGATCCTTTCATTCTCCTCATCCTTTACGTATGGATTACAAGACTAAGTAGCTTTCACTTCAGTTCTTGGAGGCACGTGTGAATTTGCAAAAAATACAAGGTAACTCTTACTGAGCGCACTGTAAAGCGTGACTGGGTTTTATTGCGATAGGTGTTATATGGACACTGTAAGCACATTTTTACCGTCGGCGTCGCCGTGATGTTCTCTATTAAGTCCAAGGGCGATAGCATGGCCCGCGCGTCGTATGTTCTCTGTGCGACTGAAAGCGCTGTAGAGGGGGCGCGCGTGTTGTCCTGATGGAAAGAGGGTGCGTGGCTCCGGCGGGAATTGCGTACATTAAGCGGCCGGACGCGGTCGCGCGCGCGCCTTATCTTGCCAGGGATCAGCAGACAGCTCATGCCTTTGTATGTTTATGGTTTCTCATGGCTTTGTATGCGTTGAAGCAACAGACAGAATGGACGTCGCTTTGCCCGCTGCAGCGGCCGCATTTGCTTACGCCAGCGTTTTGTTGAATCCGACAGATCGGATTCAATCTTTGCACTTTCGGCGAAACTGTGTCTTTTTGATCGTTCGCCAGCAGTGCATGTTCCTGCCCGGTTTCCAATCATTCTCAGCAGCGGCCGTGCTGTTTGGACAACAAGATAACCAGTGCCGGTTCTTCACCTCAACGTTTTCATCGCGTAAATGTCTCTCTTTGCCGGCTTCGTCGGAATCGAAACGACACTTAAAATGGCCGCTGTCTTCATTGCTGTCTATTTAGCCGGCCGTGTGTTGGAAAGCAGCCATAGCTTTCTGTTGGCAAGAGCCGGCGACCCAAATATAATTACCGACCTTAGCAACTGTATACGTCCGAAAGAATCATTTTACTAATTCATCCTGCCCTTTCTACTTCCACGCTGACTCTCTTAAAGACTCGGAGACGTGCGCGCTTTCGGGAATCAGTCACGTCGCGGATCTCGCGGTTTCCGCGCCTCATTACAAGACGGTTGGCAATAAACCTTTTTACGATATCCACTTCATTAATTCAAAACGTCGTCTTTGCAAAACGACGCACCGCCGGCGCCACGAATGCCACGCCAGCGTGCGAGGCTGTGGCCGGGTACGATATATAGAAGGTTCGAGGGGACGGACGCCATGAGTTTCCTACGAAATTTCTGGAGCGAACTTTGGCTCTGTGGTTAGACAGCTACGCTGGTGGATGTTGGTTAGTACACTCATTTATCTGTTCTTCGTGCTCATTCCTTCAAGCGTTCTCGTGGGGCTACTTTCCGTATGGTTTACTTTCGTAACTTAGTAAGAAATTATAACGAAATGTTTGTAAGTAAGGATGTGCGAATAATCGAGTTTCGAATTCGAATCGAATAATAGCTGATGGAGTAATTCGATTCGACTTTCGAACACCTAGTATTCGAAGTTTCGAATATTTTGACATGACGAATATTCAAAACGCGACAAAGGCCAAAGGTGCAACTTGGTTAAGGTGGGTAGCTAAAACTAACGCTAAACGCCTTTACAGTACGCCTTTCGTTAAAACTTGCACCGATGTCCTTGTTCAAAGCGACCGCATGTTTATTTTAAAGGAGATTATGCCATTTCCTTAAGCAAAAAGAACACACGAGAGAACTATCAAACCCTTTACACCTTCGCTTCCGAAACGTAGACGCGGACTTCTTGCGAAGTTCGGTCGCGTATGCCGCAAAGGCCGTAAAACGTTCCTAATTTAGCCCGCCAAACCCTCGGTGATTGGCTTGACATGTGAATATTTGTTCACGCTGTGCAATCGCCACTGCTGCACAGCACCACTCGTTCAGAAACCCCCATCGTTCCGGCACGCTGTTAAAACGCTGCTGTGAACAGGCGGCCGAAGATTTTTGTGCCCGGAGCACTCATGATGTTGAAGCGCAGCATTATCGAATTTTCAATAAAATCCTTTGTATTCAATATTCCATTCGATATTTGACATTTTGGCCACTATTCGGCACTATTCGATTCGAGGTGAAATTTCACTATTCGCATGCCCCTAGTTATTAGAGAGGAAGGTTAGCCATTTGTGTATGTACTGGCTTCCACATGATTGATTGACTGATTGATTGATTGACCTAATTGATTGATTGGTTGAGAACAGACAGAGGATGGATTTGTAGATGCTTCGCAAAAGAATGAATTACGGCGTAGTGGGCACTTCGCAAGTGCACTTGCAGTGGCTCCCGAGGATAGTTTACAACGGTCACAGTGACGCTCACAGACGTTCCTTCCCTCACGGCACGGTAAAGGAGTCCGTCGAGAAGCGAAGCATGGCATGTGAAATAGAAGGCGATGCGAACAGGGCCCGAAACACTATCGCGTTCCACTCTTAGATTCGGAGCTTAAGCGTCCTCTCATATCACGGAGGCAGCTTCTTATAGATGTAGACATCAGATATATGTGGTGGCCACTAGATCGTCAGCGCACTCTATAATCACACACGCACAGTTTTTTTCTTTTCTTTTTACTTTAGGCAGGTGACAGTTTCAATGGTGCGACAATCATTGAAGGTGCTTTCATGCTTTCATGGGTTCTTTAGCGCTGCTTCTTTGCGTTCTATAGTACCCCAAAATGGCGACAACAGTGACGTCTGTGGGAACTACTCTCACTTACACAACGTTGCTCGACACTGGCGCCGGAGTTACAGCTAGAAATTAATAATGTTGGGAACTGTGTGCAGGCCTCATTCTTGCCTTCCTGTCTCTCTCTCTCTCTCTTTTTACTGTCTTCAACCATATGCATGTTCCGGTGATTCAGCCGTCGTTGCCAAGAAACCGATGCGCAAGTCGGTGCCAGCGGTCGCGGCGCCGCGGTTTGAGACGTGTGTGGGTCCGAGGTTGACGGATGAGCTACAACGACGTCCCCTTCCTTGGAGGTCGGCCCGACGGTCTCACCTGTCGAGCTTTGGCACGCCGGCGTCGTCCGTGGCGTCGTTTAATTATAGTGCTTCCCCAACAGTGTCCGTATATTATCCCCAGCCTTCCTTCGCGTGGGCCTTGGAGCTTTGCCTGAGTTACTGCGTCTGCGGGAGCTCTTCGACACTGATCTGTGTGTTTTTTCGTTCACGGCTTTCTTAAACGACCGACTGTACTGTGTGTGTGTCCGGTGAGGCAGGAGTGGTCATTGCTGGCCTCGCCGAGGGCGTAGCGGTACACGGTGTGTAGCAATAGCCGCGGGGTTACACGTCGCAGCGGGGCGTCAGTGATACAGGATACGGCTTGAATGAGTGTAGTACTATGCTTTAAATGCCAGCGCAGAGCTGTGGTCTAGACGCGTCTACACCCTACGAACCGGTAGACGTTACGGGAAAACTGAGCGAGCGTGCAAAAACACTTGATGGAAGATTCATTCATTGCGGATTTTGCGAAGCGATTGGCAGTGGTATGGCTGAGACTGTAGCCTGGATAAGAAAGAAAGAAGAAAGAAAGATAGATAGATAGATAGATAGATAGATAGATAGATAGATAGATAGATAGATAGATAGATAGATAGATAGATAGATAGATAGATAGATAGATAGATAGATAGATAGATAGATAGATAGATGCGAAATGTCTTTTCAGGAGGAAACATTCAAACGAAAGTAAGTTGTGCACGACCCTTTGTCATCCGTCTTGTCATTCATGAAAAAAATGGGCCGCGTATGTGCGTGCTTCGCTGCAAATGTCGTCTAAAGACGATAGAAGAGGCGCTGCGTGAGATATGGACGCCATCTGGCAATACTTCGAGAAACATGAGCGCTGTGGTTGCGGGCTGGTAGTCCCGGCGCAGCAGCAGGCGAACACCGGCGGTGACCAACGCGACCGGCGGGGACGCCAGCCAGCCCGAACACGCGGTTTGGCGCGAAGCGCCGAAGCAGAAGAAACGTCCGCCTCGACGAGTACTCTCCACACACTCTTTTATTTACACGTCGCCTGGGTAAAGCAGGAATGTCAGAGCGGCGCCCCATGGCATTTGTACAGTGCAATACTGAACCGAAACCAAAACACAACAATGAGCTCGTGCAGAGGGCACGGAGGAAGGCAAGTTTCAGCGCAGTCGCATTTTCAGCGCAGCTTAAGAAACTAGGGTCTCTAGAATTACGTATCTATGTATTTTCTATTAAAGGAACACACCACCTAATACTTACCTAGTGATGTTGTGCCTCAGATATGCGTAATGTTTGCTTTTTGATCAGCAATGTACACAAGTATGAACCTAGTCAGCCGTTCAAGATGGCTGGCCCTTGGGCAAGTGGTTCAACTTTGGCCGGGTGGTTGAATCGAGTGACGTGCCGACAAACAGAAAGACAGACAGACCAAAATTTCTGCGTTTAAGCTCCCCAAGAAAGACTGTCGTCTTTAAAACGTTTGAACTGTCGCTTTCGAAGTAATACCGAGTCGAACGCCTCCACAACGAGAGCGTCTGCAACAAAAATATCCTGTATAGCGAACGCTTCCTTGACGTCGCGATTGCTCAGCAAGTGAAACGGTGCGCGACCTTTTACAACTAAAACACCTGTATAACGAAATACGTGGAAGGTTCCGGGCAATTTGTTGTAAAGGTGTTTGTCTGTGCTTGCCAATACATGGCGGTTGTAGCTTGGCAGCGTGCGCAGATGTCGATGCGGATTCCGGTACGCACTGGACGTCACCAGCATGTGTGGAAATCGGCAGTGCGACTTTTGAGAAAGAAAAAAGCATTTGTTAACTGCGACCTCTATAGTCCGAGTCGTCCGTCGTATTCGCACTATAAGAGGTAGGTTACTTATAAGGGCCTCTTGTCGCGGTAGGGTCTTGTGCTCTTCCCATCGCATGACGAACGCATGTCAGGAAAATGGACTATAGAGTCGTGCTCAGGACTTTGGGGCGGCGTGGTTTATAACTGTTCCTCGTTTGCGGGAAGACGGTCATACACCAAATTTTCTAATAACTGCGCGTGTAACAGTGTCTGCCAAAGCGTAACATAAATATCAAGCTATACAATCTAGGTTGAGACAGAGAAAGAGGTGAGCTTGACAGTAGGAAAAGCCTCTATTGAGCTAGTACCACGGTCCTGCTCAACGTCTGCTCAACGCTTACGTTTTCTCTATGCGTGAAAAGGTTGTGCTATCGATTGTCGCAACCGTCATTAGACATTGCTTAGCAGAAAGGAATCTTAATACGCCAAGAACGGCAGCCTCCTTGTCTATATACTCACACACAACATGCGAACTTCTTAAGGCCTCCGCCCACAAAACCGCACTGCGCGTGCGTGCCGCGTACACCTCTGCGGTGGTCCCTCCCAAAGGAATCGTCGTTGTTCAGAAGAGATACCGTTGTCATAAGAACGCTCCGCCTCCTTTGTGACGTCACGGATATCGAGGGAACGCTACAGTCGGTTACAAACTAAGAAATGTGCGCTCCGCCCACAGAACTGCGGCGCGCCGGCCCTTCACTTGTGAAAGACGGTCGTGCTGGCTCGTATCCGGTCGAACCGTAAGTACTTTTTTCTCGGCTAATGTAAATACTACGCGTAGTAAGAGTTAAAGGTTCGTCGATAGTACATTAAACGGTACGTTTGACAGAGCAGCGTTGACAGAAACCGTGAAGTAATTTACCAGGACGTTCAAGTTGCCGACCTAAAACCAGCATCAAAAGCGTGTGTCTGTCTGGTCAAAGGTCAGCTATCTGAAACACCCAGGAAGCGCTTGACGTCACGGAAATGACAAAGTTCTACTGGATGGAGTATTTATCTAAATTCTTTGTGGGCGGGACAGTGATGCCTGTGGGCGGAGCCGACATTTTTTCTGAAGTCGTAGCCGACTATGGTGACTGGCGCCGTCTGTATACAAGGCCCCTTCGAATTCGACGATGGTTTATCTTGCCATGCATTTCTACAAAATGTCGGTGACATTTCGTGCAGATCTATACCGATTGTGTACCCTCGAATACCACTACGACGGGAGAAGCATTTCTACCGCGCTCATCCGTTTTTCTTTCTTCTTTCTTTTTGTCACTTCTTCAAAATGGATAGACGATGACGTAAGACAGGCGCTTATGCGTGGCGCCATTCACGTTTTCTCATTTGCATCATCTTTTTCTTTGTTTTTAGTTGTTCGATTATTCTTTCTTTTTCTTATTTTTCCTCCATACGATGCAGAATTTGTACGACCTTACGCATACCTACCTGCGCGAGAACGTGAGATGGGCTTGTAGAAAATAAGGAGAAAGAACCGAGAAGAAAGGAAGGAAGAAAGAGATAAAGAAAGAAAGAAAGATAGAAAGAAAGACCACACTAAAGAGTGAGCCTTGGGGAAGGCCACTGTCGACGACGCCTGCTCGCCCGTCACACGGCGTACGGGTGTTTGCGTACCGAAATGGCTAATGCGATTTCCAAGGCGATGGCCAACGGAAACGGAAGGCACGCTGCACGATGTGTACGCCTCGGCGCGCAATGCAAATCGTCCGACGCGGCACGCTTAGTCGTCTCGTGTCCCGGCACTTGAGGACGCTTTATTTGCTTATGCTTTTATGTCATACGGATTCGTCTCACTCGAAGTGCGAAGTCGCTTCTTTCGCAATCGATATCGCGTTTTAAAAGCCGTTCGCCGCCTCTCGCTTGCCTGCCTGCCTGCTAGCTTGCTCTATGAATTGAGGCTTCTTCGTCGCATTGACATCGGAACGAAAAAACGCGGCTTCGTTCGACATCGAGGATCTCTCCGTTGTAGAGCAAACAGAATCCTCATCTGTCTGCGTGTTATAAAAGGTGGGTCGCGTTTTGTAAGCGAAGAGGCGAAATGTATGCATTCCGCGTTGTGTGACGATGCAAAATGTAGTACACGTAAGGTAGAAGGGTGGGCGAGTTCGAATCGATGCATACACGAAAAAAAGAAAACCAGCTCGAAAACGAGCTGGTTTTTTGGAGTGCGCAAAATGTAATGATGATAACTGTTGGGACTGAAAGTCCCCAAACCATCATGTGATTATGAGGAACGCAGTAGTAGAGAAGACTCCGGAAATTTCGACCATCTGGTGTTTCAGCACGTATCACCTGGGGCTCTTTAACGTGCACTTAAATCTAATAATAGTACACGGGCCTCAAGCATTTTCGCCTCCCCCGCCACGGTGGTCTAGTGGTTATAGCGCTCGACTATTAACCCTAACTAAGGTCGCAGGATCGAATCCCGGCCGCGGCGGCTGCATTTTCGATGGAGGCGAAAATGTTTGAGGCCCGTGTACTTAGATTTAGGTGCACGTTAAAAAACCCCATGTGGTCGAAATTTCCGGAGTCCTTCACACAGCGTCCCTCATAATCATATGGTGATTTTGGGACGTTAAAACCCAGATATTATTAAGCATTTTCGCCTCCATCGAAAATGCGGCCCTCTGCAGCGTATAGAGGTGCGGTTACCTACAGTTAAAAACCGGTGGTCAGAGATTAGAAAGGTTAAACAAGATTACTGTTTTAGATTGTTTTAGGTCACTGTTGTAGATTTGCTGCATCCACATAACATGCAAGATCACCAGCTTGCCGAGATGCAAACCATTCTAAATGAAGACACATTTATTACGCAAGGGGTTCACTTCATCAAATGGTCAATGTATGTTTCGCTTTCTTAGCCACTAGTCGACGCAACTAGCAAAAACAAGTGGTTTACACAATTGTGTACAAAGCGTCTCGAAGGGTCAGACAAATCCGGTGGATGGTATGCGGCGCTGGGAATCCAGCCCCAGTGCCTCACACATCGGAGTTGGAAGCTCCTTTCACAACCGCTGCGGTAGGCAAAGCATCTCAGTACTCATTAAAGGTCCCCCCTCTCCCACCCACTCACCCGTAGGATGCAGACGCGATTACACCGTTCACAGTGGCACAACAAAGGCAGGAAGAACGGTCGGGGTCGGGAGAGAGGTGCCGTTATTTTCGGTCTTGTACCAACCCGACCCGTTCTGCCAGCTTCGCAAGGCTCGCGTGACACTGCGAGTAGAGGCCATTCCCCCCCCCCCCTCCCTTCCTTCCCTTCCAATCTCCACGCCTAACCTAGCGACCCTGACGAACCTGCAAGCGCATTCTCGGTGTATAACACAGCACATCCGTTGCTCTTGTTTCACAGTGCTGTACTGTGTCCCGAGAAGCTATTCTGCGCGCGTGGCCTTTCGCTGACGGCTGCGAACGCTTCTCGCGTTGTCAGCGTGACGAGGGCAGTGCGCTCTCCCACTGTTTTAAGCGTGAAATGCTTTTAGCTCCAGTTTCGTATGGCTACCTCGATGAAGGGAGCCAGAGAAGCGTTGTCGCGGTGCCCTCCAAGATTTGGAGAGAGCTCCAAAGAATTTGCAGCGCACGAAGGACGCGATCCGCAGTTACATTGGAGTCATGAATAAAGCTCCACACACCCCGCCTTCTATAGCATGACGGCCTCCGTTGCGGTGCCACCGCCACCTATTGTCGTTGAGTTGATTTGAATTCATTCTGCAACACCACCAAGGCTTCGAGGATGACCAGGCGTCTGTCGCGGTGCTACAGTGGTTACGGTGCTCGGCTGCTGACCCGAAGGCTGACCCTTATTTCAAAGGTTTCTGCACCTACGACGCAGCATATATAAGTGCTGGACATTCCAAGTCGTGCCTGTAAATACGTGTGATTCACATTTGCCACGGCCTTGTCGCGTTTTGTAATTCGCTAAAGTGACTCATGCACAGAGGAGAACGACTGATAAAAGGGGAAGCCTGGCAACAATGCAAACGGCCCGAAATAATTCGGAGAGAAGTTATTGTAAACACCTGTCTTGCAACGGCTGCGCCAAATCGTAGAAGGGTGAAAGACCTGGTGCGATGCTGCCCTTGGTTGCACCCGCCGCGGTGGTCTATAGTGGATATAGTTCTATAGGACGGATACAGACAGCGCGTGTGGTTTGTCCATTCTATATCTGTCCTTCGTAAAGTGTTGGGCTACCTACAATGGTATTTGAATCCACGTGACTGAGCGCTTAACTCTAGGGCCAGTTGCTCGCGGTCTTTTTCGCGAAGTCATTTCAACAAGACGGCGTAAATATTTGAGCTGCGTGGAAGCCGTCGTTGTGTGACTTCATCCTCACAAGATCAGTACATCCTCACGAACGCGTGCACACAGACTCACACCGTGGACGCGCGTAGACTAATTGAGTCTATTGAGATTATATTGAGAGTCTATCGAAGTTAACACTATTTCAATAAGCGAATTTTATAGTAGGAGCTTTCGAGGAAGCAGTGATTCTATTACGCGTCCCGGTGCGCACTCTTATGTGTAACGTTACTCAAAGAGTCGGACCATGCACGCGCGTGGACAAGTCGGGTCTATTGATATTCAATTTAAATTACATTGAACTGGTTCTAACATGAATGGACATTAATGTACAAGGCTTTAATAAACCAGTGATTGAATTACGGTGTACTTGCGAATACAGTTGCCGGCGGCAATGCACGCTGACGGACTATTTGCAGACATGGAATGTGTCAGTCTACTGATACTCTATTGAGTATATACTGAAAGTCTTTTGAAACGCCGTTTTGCTTCTACTCGTACCTCGTTTGATTCGCTTAGCCTCATCGTTAGGTTCCCGATCATTCTTTATGCTTCGTTTGTACTTGGAGATCGGAAAAGGGACGTTCTCAGGCGGGCAAAAGATAACGATTGACTTGATCTCCTATAGATTGCCAGCGACAGGCCGTGTGTGCGTGTGTGCGTGCGTTCGTACGTGTGTGCGTGTGTGTGCGCGCGTGTGTGTGTGTGTGTGTGTGCGCGTGTGTGTGTGTGCGTGTGTGTGTGTGTGCGTGTGTGTGTGTGTGTGTGTGTGTGTGTGTGTGTGTGTGTGTGTGTGTGTGTGTGTGTGTGTGTGTGTGTGTGTGTGTGTACGTACGTACGTACGTACGCCGCCAGCAGTCCCATTATAACGACGTCGGCGCGCCTTTTACTCAAATCTGTACTAAAGACACGGCGGGCATTCTCAGAAGGACAGAAGAGGAAAGCGAGGGCTTACACAGCAGAACTAGAAAGCAAAAAACAAAAACAAAACAAACTACTTCTTAACTTTATAAAAGCTGAGTACATCACGTCTCTTTCGTTTGACTTCTTTACCCTCTCTCACTTTATATTTTCTCCATTAGCCACGAATCTTTAGAAAGCTTGCAATGACATTCAATAGACTCTTCAAAGGAACGCGAGCGAAAGTAAGATAGAAGGAAAATAATATTGCAAGCGAGCTTAAGGCAGGATCTTTCTTCTTTTCATTTTTATTTTTACTGTCTCCTCGCAGCTCGTTAGGGCGTCCTTTAGAAAACATGCTCGGAAATTCATTAGACTCTGCCGGAGTGAAAGTCAACAGAAAGTGAAGGGTCATTTTTTGTAATTAAATGCGGCCGGCGTCTCTCCCTGTGTGTGTGTGTCTGGGAGGGGGGCGACCTCGCTTTTTTGCCGTTCAACCACTTTAGCTTTATTTTTTCCTTTTTTAACGCAAGCTTTTCCACCGTATGTATCGCCCGCTCGTTGCGCAGCGACTTTTACTATATTAACTGCAATAAGGGAACGAAACGCGTACGAATAAAATATAAGTTTCGTGCTAGAGTGTTGGCTCACGTTACACAGTCTCTTTGATGTTGAAAATGTCGACGCACCAAAAAGCGCGAACGCTGAGTGAAAGTGACGAGGCGAGGGCGTTCGTTGCCGAAGGAACACTGTACGTATGAGCGTGTTTCGCTGCTACAAAATGCAGTGAAGATGGAGAGAGAAGGCAGCGGCGGAAGGAAGGGAAAAGGTGGCGAGCATCGAACAAAAAGGCTGCAGGCGCGAGTCTCTCAAACGACGAAACGTTCGCTCATGAATGGGACGGCCAACGTTCATCAGTCATTCCCTTTTTTGTCGGCATCTAGCCGCCAGAGGGAGGACGCTCTCCGGTTAACCACTCACTTGTATGCCTCTGCATGAATTACATCTTTCTTTCTTTCTTTCTTTCTTTCTTTCTTTCTTTCTTTCTTTCTTTCTTTCTTTCTTTCTTTCTTTCTTTCTTTCTTTCTTTCTTTCTTTCTTTCTTTCTTTCTTTCTTTCTTTCTTTCTTTCTTTACTCTATTCCTGGCTTCTTTCCTTATTTGCTTCCTTTTTGCAAGCGAAGCTTTTTGTGAGTTACAGATTTCGTGGCACTGGCGGCGGCAGCGTTGTACGCGAAATGTACGGTGCTAGCGAGCCCACAGAAATGCGGCCCTCGAAAGTACGCCGGCGACCTGCGTATTTGTGTGCGCCGTTTTACAATAATTGATGCTTTCTCAGCAGTTTATGACGTGCCTCCCTCCTGAAATGCTCCCTCCTGTTTCCTTCCTCCATGCCGGGTATCGGACCTTCATCCACGTGCTTTCCAGCGCGACACTTCAGCTGTTACAGGCAACAACGACGGATCACTAGTTCATATCCAGGCAACATTGAAATGTGTCAGCGTGAAATTACGAGTCACCTCGATAACAGATCAGATCGCCATATCAGAAACAGCTGATCGCCGTCAAGACCACGATCGAGAGAGCATGGTTTATTGGAAAACGGCGCTTACAAATACGGACGTCAGCCGCGCACCTTGGAGGCCCGCGTATCTGTCCGGTCGCCAGTGCCGGGTTTCAAGCGTACGATGCCGCCACCGAAATCTGGGAGTTATAAACAAGCTCCGCTCGAAAAATATTGCGAGAAGTCGCGCATGAGCAGCAGATGCTCGACTTGTATGCCTTTATACGTGACAAGCGCTGCATGTGCCAGACCTTGGCGGGAAGCCTGTAGCCGCCTGGGAATACTGCTTCTCGTTTAACGCTGCTCCCTGCGTTTGGGAACGCTGCAGCGTTCTTCTTTCTCGTCTTCATTACCAAACACCGCACTACAAATGCCCTGCGTGAGTCAAACTCCCTCGTAGACTCGTTCGCCACACTGGTCTGGATTGGCGCGTTTCCAAATTTGAAGACGATGCGAGGCTGCGTTGCTTTGAACTGCGAATAGAAAGAACCCCGCCTTCTACACACACACATTGCGGAGCTGTTCTCACCGTCGCGCACTAGTAGTAGTACTACTACTACAGTAGCGTTAGTAATACGATCGTTGAGAATGCTGCTATTCTCGGTGCGTCGTAAATTTACGACGGCGCGATAAAGCTGTCAGCCCCTGGTTTTGTTCCTGTGCGGCGTCATCGCTTTTTAGACTCGCGCGACGCGTCGGGTTGTGGAGGCCGCGCGAAATGGCGTTTGAGACGAGGTGTACATGGGTGCCTTCTCGATGTCCCTGGCTCCCCGACGCTGTTCTTTGTGTGTCAGCTTCAATTTGCTAGCCATGGGAATCGGTTGGTCTGCAACACTCCTGAAATCTTTGACACTGTAACGTTCCTTTTTTTTTTGCTCGCTAAGAAGCGGTGCAGGATTTGTGATTCTAAGGAAAGGAACGGAAATAGTAAAGGCAGAGAGAGATGCTTGGAACGGTCATATATGACAGTATTCATGCTATTGAAAGTAAGAGGAGCGGACACTGACTGAAGATAAACGAAAGAGGCAACGGAAACAGCGGCGTTTGCAGTTATCTCCCGCACCTCCACCAATATGTGAGGGCGTGTCAAGATGGCGGAAAGTAAGGCACTGTTTATAGAGCCTACACTTGGTCACTTGCCCCATTTGTCACCTATGCCTTGCCACAAAATCTCCGTGGATCCTCTGGGGATAGCTGCCCATAATTGTCTCTTTGGAGCGTGCGCAGATACAATCACGCACGTGCTATGGACATGCCTTGGCCCGAAGCCGATACGACTGCTGCAAACTGTGGGCCTTCACACTGCGAGTCCTGTGCTATGATTCTTGGCTCTATCGGCCCAACCATTGAGTACTTTTGACGTACATTGCCGAAACGGGCCTCTACTTTTGTATTTAATTGCTTATGTCGTTGAGCAAGCTTGCGAAATAAACGAATAGCCTATTTGTGTATGGAAGAAGCCATGATAGTTGGATTGCAATCGGGCGCAACGCCCTTACGATAGTGCGTGTGATACTAATTAATTAATTATGAATACCCCCTTGCGCCGTAGCTTTATAGAGGGGAGTGGGTTACAAGCGAAAATACAGAAAAATTCAGACGAATACATATCGCTGTACAATTCTTACATTACAAGAACATTAAGAAACATCATTTAAGTGAGGTGTAATTCAAACAGCTATGCAAACAAAAATATGTCGTGGCAATAAACAAAAGTGCCCAATGAGATGAAAAGACCCGAACGCATACTACGCGAATATATTTATATCTTCATACTGCTTACGTATCATGACACGTATTACGTATAGACGTAACTGCGGCCAGAGCCATAGGCGTGCTAGGAGGGTGTTTATGCACTGGAATAGGCATGCACCAGAAGAAGCCATGCAGTTGATTCAGCGAGTTGCCAATAGCATAACTTTAAATCTAAGCGCGGCCTTGTTATGCCTCGAGCAGAACTGGTGTTTCCTTTTGGCTTCCCCGTGTTCAGGCAGTGCATGCTTTGCCCGTGAGATCTCCACGCTAGACGTAGGCACCACCCGTCGACGTGGTGACGACGGGCCGTACTGAGCGAGCGGCTCTCGTCTATTTGCGTCCCCGTCCCCAGCTCGACATCACCAGCCTCGCGTCTTCGCTGGAGGCCTTCGCAGAGTGTATACCGCGATTACCGCCTTGTAATGCACAAGTCACACGGCTGCCGCTCTGTGCGCTCTTGCAACGACACTGACAACAAAGCAATGGCTAGACAGACGAGAAGAAACCACACAGTTGTACTTGGGCGTCCGCAGAGCTGCGGGTCAACTCAAACTCCCTGTTAAGAAAGAACGGTAGAAGGTTGAGCTAGTTGGAATAGCGGTTCTTCGGAGAGGGTAGTAAGGAGTGTAAACATGGATGGTTCTTTTCTTGTGTCCCTGTGGACTGTTCTCTGTCCTGCAGACTCTTTGTGAGCTTGTTCGCACGTGACGTTTTAAGGCGAAGGCTTTAGACGCCTCATCAAACGCCAAAACTGACCGTCGGCGGCTTCGGCGTGAAAACAAAGTGACCCCCCCCCCCCCAGAAAAAAAAAAGAACAGCATCATGCGATGACGTCTTCATATGATGTCATCATGACTTCACAGGTCGCCAAAATTTACTGCCTCATTATACGTCACTGTGACGTCACATGACGCAACCTCACGCGATATCGTCATCACACGACAAAGTCGCTTGGCCAAAGGTGGGCCGATCTCTGAGGCAGTGCTGCGAAACCGCGTGAGGTGCATAAAGCAGCGATGCCTCCGATCCTGGAGGCAGTGCGAAACCACGTTAGGTGGAAAAAGCTTTCGGAAGAGGGGGGCGGGTGGATGGATCCATGCAGTCGACTCAGAAGAAGAAGAAGAAGAAGAAGAAGAAGCACTGGCTTTCGCCTTCGAGCCGTCTCAGGCGAATGCCTAAGGGACCGTGTGACTTCTCTTCCACAATAGGCTCAACTTTCTGACGTTCTAATTGGTTAACCTGCACTCGGGAAAGGGAATTGATAGACGAACAGGGTGAACAAAGTTCAAGCATCTCATTAACCTACTTGGGGGTCCCTCGTCAGAATCGTGTCATGCACTGCAGGAAGCTAGCTTTAGGCGAGCATGCACGCTCGTATGCGCGCGTGTCCGCATTTCTGGGGTCTTGCATTTCTAGGCGAGAGCGACCTGGTCTCAAGCACAGAAGTGGCACTGTGTGGAGGCATTGCTTCGAGGGCGAGAGCGGTGCTCACTGTAGATTCTTCGTTAGGGGAGGCTGAGGCCCTCGAACTAACATAGCTGAGATGTCAACGCGGCCTGGAACTACAGGCTGGGGGGTGTTTTGTTTCCTGCGGGTGGCACGCTGCCACGAACTGTTGTTCATCATTCTTCCGGTCAGAACTCCTCGGGAACACGTCACTCGTGAGGGCCAACTGTGGCTCGTGTCCCAATTAACTCGAAGCTTTTTTTTTGTAAATTGTATAAAGGGCGGTGTCTGGTTTCCTTGCTAGCTGTCTCATTCTTCGGTTTGATTTTCTTCGAAAGCTGTTTCGGCGTTTCGAGTAAATCACGGAAGAACAGCCGCGTATGGTGTGTAGAACCCTACTTCTCGTTCGTTTAGTAAGTGAGCGAGTGAGTACTTAACCGAGTGATGGAGTGAGTGTGCGAATAAATTAGTGTGTCAGTCAGTGAGAGTGGAGGAGTGGTTGTGAGTGAGTCAGCAGCGACTGCTTTCTTTCGCTTATGCGGATAACCACTGCAGCACAGTGCGATCACAGCGCCCCCGTATCGCTCGGGCGACCTACCGTTCCGTTTATCGGTACGCCTAGCGGCACGGAAGGCGACATGATTGTTCGTGTTCGCCCATAGTGGCTAGACCCATAGTCAAAGGCCTATCGTGGAATTTTAGTGAAAATAACTGATCCCAAAAGCTGTGTGTGGTTTCGTGCGCTGCGAAGCGCCGGAACCGCAAAGACTTCGCGGTCGGCGCCTTTTGGAAACCGTCTATAGACTATTTTACGGATGGGTTTGGGTGCCGCCATACTGGGCTGTTAAACTTGTCCTTTCTTAATCTCGAACAACTAAACGAACAGCGCTACGGTTGACGTATGCACATGAAAACGGTTGGGTTGGTGCATTCGGCGTTTGCTGATAGAAAATAAGAAAACATTCGTTCAACAGCCCAAGGTGGCGGCGCCCGCATGTCTTACGTAACATAGTCTATACAGAGCGAAAACCTCGTTTACTCAATATAAAGCGTTCCTGTTGCATGACCTCCGAGTTAGGAGACGCGCTAATTGTTTTTGCCGTTGTGCCAATGACACTGGTTTTGGACGAGTGATTAATATATTCTTTCTTTTTCTTCATTTCTCGTTCTTGCAGAGTCGTGGAACCGGAAGCCATGAGCGGGTGCGCGGCCGGAGACCGTCCTGAGGAAGGCCACTTCCTCCTCTTCCTCGGGTGCCGGCCCGTCCTCCTTTCCAAGGTCCAACAACGCCGGGATTCTCATCGCACCATCGCACCGGACTTCTAGCCCCCGTCATCTGACCACGTCACTTCCGGCCGCCGTTTGCTCCGTTTCTCGGACCGACGAATCGCTTGTGTTGCCTGGTTGCCCACGTGGTTCCTTGACGTCACGTCGTAATTCGTTGGATCCCATACGTTCGGGTCGCCATTTTTTTTTATTGTCCGGAGCACGTGCGACGTCATCGTCGCGATGCTCACGTGACCAGTGACACTCGTTGTCCCGTGACAAACCAACCATCGTCATCGAATCCATCCTGTCACCTGGACACCCTCCGTCGTGTCGCCATCCTCTAGTGTGCGTGTGACGTCACCGCTGTGGCGCGCACGTGACCGCAGACGTCAGAACAGCGTCGTTGTCACGTGACCAATCAAGCCCATTCGTTACGTGATGTGTGAAATCCGTGGTGTTCTTTAACATCGAGCTGTAGCAGTCCGCGTCGTCTGTGACACTATTCCGCTTCACACCGGGTATTTGCGTTCGAACCGCCGCTCAAATCGACGCTGCCGACTGTGTTGCAACCACACTTGCTGTTCTGTCTTTCGACGTCACGCGTGACGTGTCTGAAAAAAAAATCACGCTGATCTTCTTCACCCAACGACCACCCTTTTCATGTGCTCTTTTTTATCGCCACAATAGGCACTAGAAACGTTCACTGGCAATAGCGAGAAACGCCCTTTTCCCTTAACCGAATAACATCGTCTCGCATCTGTACTGCGAGAGCGTCAGATATTGTTTTAGAACGAAACCTTCCCTTCTAGGCTTAAAGATCACGTAGTCCCCCAGACACTATCCTTCGATTGTCTCCTAAACGTACCATAGCGTCATCAGGGTTTAAACACGTAATCGTCGTGTATAATTGTATCACGTGGTTTTTGTCAGCAGCGTGTCGTAGATCTGTTACCACCTTGACGCTGACGTCACTCGTACGGTAGGTCGCTGTGCGTACGAAAAAACGGAGCTCACATTTCAAGTGTGTTTGTCACGAGCGAGTGTAAGTGTTGCCATATTCAAAACGAGTGCAGTTGTGCGTAATGTCCTTCTTCCTTTTTAACTTAATTTATATGTTTACAATAACGCGCCTGTCCTGTGCGTGAAACACGTGCACCGTTTTTCTCCGATTGGAACAATCGCCGTGTGTCGGGCGTTCGTGTCCCTGTTTCTCTACGACCTTCAACTGACCTTGACTGACCTTCAACTGACCTTGACTGACCTTCAACTGACCTTGCCTGTGGCAAGTGTCTGCGGTACTCGCGGCGAAACGCTGTAGCGAGAGGCTCAACTTGAACCCTTGGAAGACAACCCCGTCGCACAGTTCAGGAGACGGTTTACCCGTCTCCTGACGTCACAAAACCGGCGGCGTTGGTGCATATTTAACCACTACGTGATCCGCAATTAACACTGTCTTCAGTGTGGGCGTGACCTTGAGGGCGTGACCTTGAGACATGTGGGCGTGACCTTCAGGCCATCCCAAGAAAACGAACATTGTGTCAACAGAACTCGCTTGAAAACACTTCAAAGTGAACGCGCTATCACAAGTGCGCGTGTCCCAAGGTTGTGAACAAAGATAAGATAAGACAGCGAGTGACGTAACCACTTACCCAGTGTTGTTACTTGAGGACTACACTCGCATCGCTACGTTCTTCATCGTACCTGTCTCTAATTTTTTTATTTCTCGTAAGACATACTGCTCACTTTGTGGGGAATTCAGCGTTGAAGAATCGAAAAAAAAAAAACCCGGGTTGATCACTTTAGGCGTGCTCTTGCACATACGTGCTTGGAGATCAAGGAGTGATAATCATCGAAAACAGACTCCCCTTTTTTATAAAGCTAATCAGTATTCCAAATTTATCTTATCGAACAGAACGAAGCAACACTGTTAGCACAATTTCAGAAAAAAAATTCTGTATTCTAACTCCTCAACTGATCGCAAGAACGCCAACTGAGATTCGCAAGTTCTCGGGGAAGATTGGTTACGCTAAACTGCGGACACTTCACAACTAAGAACGGCTTTCGATTAAGCAAGGTAGTTCAGTTATAGCTCTGAGTTTGAGCCTGGGATCGAAGCACGTTTCGAGGTTGCTCTTCGACCTGTCGTCTTCTTTAAAATCAGGTTCATTATAAACAGGAAGGTCGAATCACATCGCCAAGTTGTGAGCACATCTACTTCGGAAGGCGTTTCGACTTCGCCCACCGGTCGAGACTAAAGACGGAACTGCGGTTTTTCGACGCTCAAGCCTACCGGAACTGTCGAATCGATTCGAAGGATTCCTCTTCGATGCGTTGGACGCTATCGCACTGTGCACAGTGACATCGCTACTGTCGATCTCTCCTTCCTACCTTACGCACCTCCTTTTTGGACAATCCGACGCGCCACGGAGCTTTTACCTACACCTTCCGAACTACTACTACTACCCCGTAGTGTCGTGTCGAGTCAGTGGTGGTCGCTTGCCAGCGCATCGTCGCCGCCGGCGGCATGATTCCCTACTCGACATGCATGCGATTCGCGTCCCGGGACCGTCGCCGACGCAACGCTACGCAGTGGACCGTCTGCAGGAGCCAAATCGGGGTGAGTACACTTTTCTTCGTTTTTGCCTTTTATTTCGATAGCAAATGTATGGATACTCGAGGTGAATTTTTGCCGTCGCCGTCGGCGTCATGTTCCGTATAAAGTCCAAATCCATAACCTGTTCCCGCGCGTCGCATGTTGTACATGCTAATTAAAACGCGTGAAGGCTGCAGACGGGTGCGGCTCAAGCAATGATGACGCTGGCCGGCTTCGTCGGTCGAAGGAGCGTGAAGTAGTGCCGGTGGAGGGCTGCATCGTACGGTCAGCAACCACGGACATTGATGAAAAGGGCGCGGTCGCACGCGCTATCTCGACTGAGACCAGTAGACGGCGCATTCCCTTATGCGCGCTGTGTTCTCTCCGCTTACTCCGCGTTTAAGCGACAGGCAGCACGAAAACAGCTTCGCTCCCTGGAGCGGCCGTGTTCCCTTATGCCAGCGTATTGTAGGGTTAATGCCAAATCGGAATCTAAAGAAGGTAGCCGCTAGCGTTACTTCGTACATCAGTCGAATTTGTTGCTGTCGCATTCATTGCTTCGCCCTTGCAGCGAAACTGTGACTTTGTTTTCGCTTACAATTCTTGCTTTAGTCGAACTCTCCAGCGGTATGTAGCGAACAAGAATACGTTCGCGATGGCGGGAATACAAAGTTTGTCATAACGTGTTCGTGACATGAATGGAGTGTTGCTGCTACCTGCTACCTCTAGCGTGGCATATTTCTGGTTACTCATATCCCGTTGAATGTGCAGTGTACGCGTTATGTACGTATACTAGCGCAGGTCAGGCGTCTTGGTAATAGCCGGAGTGATGTGTAGCTTTCAGTTGCAATAAGCGCGTTAGGAAAGATTGGAACACATTTTGAAAAAATGACTACAAAATGGGTCCACTATACTCTTGGGTGTTACTTGAAGCAAAATCGAGAGTTCCTGCTACTTAAAAAAAAGCCTATACGTTAGGTAAACGAAGTGTGATATATATGCAAAGCTCAATATTAAGAATAAAGACTGACTTTATGCTGCCTATGAAACTGCTGACCGGCTGCTTTGACTTATGCGCACTTTTTCTTGTCTGGTTATGCGTTGACAGACTATCGAATGGTTTGCTTCCAGAAAGACTGCAGTACTTTACCCGACGAAACTTGTAAGTCTATTCACTCACTGCGAACAGTCTGTGAACACCACGTATGAAGTAGAATAATAAAAAGACCATAAATGTTGTGTAAACGATCTAAAAAATAATAAAAACCTTTGTGAGGGCAGTATCAAATTCAGCACACAATTTACGGCGTGTAAGGTAACGGCTTTGTGTAAGTT
Organism: Rhipicephalus sanguineus; assembly: GCF_013339695.2. Classification (NCBI taxonomy): domain Eukaryota; kingdom Metazoa; phylum Arthropoda; class Arachnida; order Ixodida; family Ixodidae; genus Rhipicephalus; species Rhipicephalus sanguineus. The sequence continues at coordinate 46,996 of NW_023614289.1, forward strand.
TGAACGCTGAACGCAGTCTCGTAGCATTACGGTACCTCGACCTATGAAAACGCGCTTCAACAATTGTATCAAGCGCCACTAATAATCTGTTGGCGATACTACAAAGCTCTACCATCGCTACGGTTGTTTGCCATTGGGTCTACTCACCTTCGACCGCAGGCACGTCCGATATCCCTATTGGCTGACGCTCACTGTTACGCAGTGGCGTAGCCAGAAATTTTTTTCGGGAGTGGTTTCAACCATACTTTATGTATGTTCGTGCGTGCGTTTGTGTGTGTGCATGTATATATACACATGCGAAACGCAAGAAATGTCGGGGGGGGGGGGGGTAGGGTTTTAACACCCCAGATCCCATTCCCCCCTCCCCCCTACTAACAGTTCTGTAGCAGTTACGTAACGTTCTCTTAGACAAACAAAGCTTGAAACTTGAGTGAAGTTGGTGACATTGCGTAATGATGGTGTTCCCAGAGGTAAACAAAGGGGGGGGGGGAAGCGGGGTATAGGCATTGTAAACAACGCACTTCACTCTGCCTGCCCCCCCTTTTTTTTCTTCCTTTTTTTATTCTGCGTTGTATACACGTGTGCGCTGTGAACACCAACGAAATGAAGTTGTTGCGTAATGCAGAACCTGAAGACGAAGACTAGACAAGACTCGCGAGAGATTCGTTTTGTTCGGGCCTTCCGTTACTCGCTACTATCGGGTTGAGGTCGCATTTGCGCGGAGCACGAGAAACGAGTTGATTGTTCGCTCGGCGCTGATCCTCTCGAAGCACCGCGGCTTGCGTACGCTCTTTACGTAACGGCGAATGTGTGTAGACCGTGTTTTTGTTCGCCTCCACTATCGTCAACGCACGCCTTCGCAATTTGCGCCCGCCGTTCTGGTTTATTTGGCGTTTCGTTTCTTGCGTTCATTGTCAGAAAGTGCGGCTGCCGGCTGTCACCAACAAGCGGCTGTGCCAAGAACCACGCTCGTCTCACGTTTTGATTAACTGTATACCTTATCTATGTTGTTAAATCGCGTACGTCTATACTGTGACAAGTAGTAGTAGTAGCAGGAAACTGTATTGATAATATAGTCATCTATAAGGGGAGGTATTGGTCTAGTGGTTACAGTGCTCGACTGCCGACCCGAAGGTCGCGGGATCGAATCCCGGCCACGGCGGCCGCGTTTTGTTGTACTCAAACTGATAGAGACCTGTATGCTTAGATTTAGGTGCACGTTAATAAAGTTCAGGAGGTCGAGCACTCCCGAGGCCTACACTACGGCGTCACTCATAATCATATCGTGCTCTTGAGACGTAAAACCCCAACAATTATCACTTATTCATCTGATGGTCATGCCTCGCCTGCTAGCCCAAGAAAAAGTAAAAGCTTTTGTGTTCAGTTGTGTTGCTCTGGTTGTAGAATGAATGCGACCGTGGTCTGCGGATAACTTAGTTTGCGGGATTCCTGTTGATGTTTCAGAACAAGCTCGCTCTTCCTGCTCTCGTGCTCGCAACACCATGGACATAGAGTAGAGTAGAGTATAGTAGATCCTATAACTTTGGCACACACCCACGCTGGGGGATTGGCCAAGAACCGGATAGTTTTTAAAATCTAATTGTTAAAGTAAAGCGTAGATTTTTTTCTAGTTAAGAGGAAAGAAGTAAAATGAAAAAAAAAAGAAAAGTTTTATTATTTCTTTTTCCTCCTCTGTGTTTACCCTGCGCCTACTTCTCACCCGTTGCCTGCGGCTTGTTCGCATCCCATTTATGTATGTCTTTTAAAACTTGCTCGCTTCATGCGGGGGTGCTCGCGAAGGCGTAATTAGAGCCGCAGCGTTGTTAGCAACGCGTTAACTGCTCTCGCCGCGAAAGTAAACTCCTAGATAACTTTTTGTTGTTGTTGTTCTGGGGGTTGCCGTTGTTGGCACAGCTCTGTTCTATACCGCCATGTTTACCGCGGATGTTTACGATGGCGCCGGTAATGGCGGCTTCCGTAACTTTTGAAGCGGCCGCTTCCCACCTCCCTTTGAAAAGGTTATGCTCGCGTCCGTGCTTGTTTGTCCCGCAAAAATAGTGTTCAGTGGGCTGTGAGCTATCGGTATCAGCCAAGCGGAGGCCGAATTCGTGAAGCTTGCCTGCACCGAAAGGTATAACTTCGTGGCTTCGGCGCCATGTGTGGAACAGTATAGTAATTTGTGGAGTTTTACGTGCCTATACGATGATATGATTATGAGGCACGCCGTACTTGAGGGCACCGAAAATTTCGATAATGTGGAGTTCTTTAACGCTCACTGATATGGCGCAGTACACGGGCCTCTAGCATTTCGACTCCGTCGAATTGCGACCGCCGCGGCCGGGATCGAACCCGCGACTTTCGGGTCAGCTAGCAGCAGGGCACCGTAACCACTCTACCACCGCGGCGGACGCAATGTGTGGACCGGTGACTACGCACTGATTGGACGGTATGAATGGGCCTCGTGAATTCGCCTCGCGATTGGCTGGTGCTTTCGAGTGACCACAAGATCGTAGCCCGCAGTAAAGTATGAAGGGAAGCGTGCAACTATGCGCGTCGTTTGTATGCGTCTCCGATTAACTAATTGTTACCGTAGTCGTCACTCTACGTCCTGGAATAGCTAGCCACGTGATGATACGCAAGGCTTACATCTCCTGGTTATCAATAATAAATTCTGTATCTACCTCTCTCAACACAAAACTAGTACATATGGGTGGCCTCTTGGCGATTTGGTACATGATACATGGCAAGGGTATGCTAGCAACGGATATGTCGACTAGAAGCTTCCCGTTCCTTTCGGTGTTTGCTGCTCAAGACTTCACTAGTTATCGTTCGCATTGCTGGAATGCCCTTTGCGAGTGCAATAGTAGTAGTCTGTATAGAATTGGGCTGCCAACTAAAGTGGAAGGAACTCTAACCTTAACCCCGCTGCACGCTTATCAGCGGAGAGCCAGGCGATAATAGCGTCTTTCGTCAATAGCCGTCTTTCTTTCTTTCTTCTTTCTTTCTTTCTTTCTTTCTTTCTTTCTTATCGTTTCTTTTCTTTTTCTTTCTCTTATTTCTTTCGTTCTTTCTTTCGCTTTCTTGTTCTTTGCCTTTCTTTCTTCTTCTTTCTTTTCTTCCTTTCTTTCTTTTCTCTCTTATCTTTCTCTTCTTTCTTTCTTTTCGTTTTTCTTTCTTTTCTTCTTTTCTTTCCTATTCTTTCTCTTTCTTTCTTTCTTGCTTCTTATCTTTCCTTTCTTTAGAGTGTGAACCACGAAACGCCGTAGTAACCCTCGCGCGCGCCTGCATGGCGGGGGATTCATCATCGTGGAAGAAGGAGCCACCGAAGAACAAAAAAAAAAAAAAGGAAAAAGGAAATTTCAAAATAGAACCAACCAAAAGCCCGACTGCGTTGGTATTTGGATACCGGCTCCAGGTGATGGCTTTGTCGGTTGTTGTTTGCTGCACACCTGTAGCGAGGGACTTTTGTTCTATCCTACTCAAAGCAAACCATCTACTATCGCCTTCGCCAGTGATTGACTGAGACCCTGTAGTCGCCTCGAATTCCCCAGCTCTCTATCCCACCCATCTTTCCCCCCTCTATCATCTATCTATACACCGACCGGTTCGAAAAGGCTTCCGGGCTGCTGGACTTTGTTTTTGCGGCGCATTTATAAAACTGGCGCATTTCGCTCTCGGTTGGGTATTGCAGTCTTGCCAGAATTTCACTCAGCTTCTGTCATTCTAAGGGCTTTACGAGGGCTCGTGATGTTTGCTGCCGAAATGAGTTTATGACGACGCCTCTTATCTTTCGAAAAGCGTGGGTGCCTAGGCCTTCGTGATTTGTTTGTTTTTAGCTAGCAAGAGTAGATTACACTTACAGCGGTGATCACTGGCTTCGTAAAGCCATTCAGAAACATATTGTGGCATTTGTGCCTCCGTGACTCCTAACGACGCGAAGGCTAACTTGCGATATGAAGTTATGGTTCTTTCTGTAGTGCATTATGTGCGATAACAATTTATAATTAGCGCTTGATAAATTGGTAACTAGATAGTGACGTGGGCTAGTTCGGGACTAGTTGGTGAGCTCGTGATAAGTTGTTGACATGTGCTGCGCACATTGGAAGTTAGGGATCCGTACTTCATGTGACATTTTAATACGAGTACGTTGCAGCCGCTTCAACTGGTCGCCCTTCAGGCGAAGTTACGACTTTTTGCGTTCGTGCGTGCGTGCGTACATACATACATGCATACATACATAATACATACATACATACATACATACATACATACATACATACATACATACATACATACATACATACATACATACATACATACATACATACATACATAACGTTCCCGTACCGCACAGTTTGCCGTCCCATTCTGGAACAACCGATGCACGTCCTCAGTTAATTCCCCGTGACATAAAACATCGCTACGTATTATCTCGGGCAGCAATCCTCAGTCCCATCGTCAAGCTCCGTGCTCGGAGAGCCTCGCAGTCGCATTCCCATGCCCTACTCGCTAAAGAGGAGCGCCGCGTATTTCGCTTTGGCGGCCGCTAATGCTACCCCCTTTTTCCCTGTGCACATTCATACGCCCACACCGTGCATATAGGCAAGGCTTTTATCCCTAACGCTCGCTTCGACGCCCGCCCTAGAACGGCCGTTTCGCGTCCCTCGCCTTTCGGCCGCTGTAGCCGGCTCGTCTTTTGTCTTTGGATTCGTGAACGGCTTTTCTTTCCTCCCTCAGATTAGACATCAAGGCCAGCACGCAACACTAAGTACCACGCTCTCTGGTCGGTCTTCGCTGTGGCTGTGTTTTCGCCTCGCTACCTCCGTGCAGTGCGGCGAAGCGCTGAGTCTCTTGTTAGAGTTATTCGGCGATCGAGATCGAGTTCCACCGATGGAGGATTTTAGTTTGTGCGCAAATCCTCCTGTAGCGTTTCTCAGATTATCAGATGAAGTGGAGGTGGAACCTTGAGCTGCCGGGATGGTGACGCCCATAGGGTGCGCGCAATGGGGGGGGGGGGGCGCCAATTCTGTGCCATATTTTACTCATTCGGGCTTTTCGCGTCATTTTTTAATGCTCAGGGTTATTGCTACGCATGTTATTTGAAAATAACGGTAGGCTAGGACCTATGACGTTGCATTCAAAGAGCCTCTTACTGCCCAATTTTACCTCGAAAAACCAGGGACCACTGGCAGGCCTTTTCGAGAAGCACGTCGTCGCTTCATTTTCCATTTTTCCGTCCATTGTGGAGCTCGTTCTCTTTCGGACTCGACCAATGATGTGAGGGGGGGGGGGGGAGTCTGCGGTCACAATTCGCCTCCCCCAATGGAGAACACTGCGCATGCCTATGGTGACTCCGCCTAGTGACACGGTGCTTGACCATTTGAACGCTGCTGCTGTTGCGGTAACTTCGCCCTTATGTTACTTCCCTACTGGTGTACAGGGTCGTACACATCTAAGGGGAACGCCTCATTAGTATTCAAGACCTTATAGAAGCTGACGTTCAATGCATATTTCGTATACAGAGTGCACCAAGCATACACTTACACGCGCTAAGGCAGGCATTTGCGGCCTCGAAGAAAACAAGACCACTTGTCGAAACGTCAGCTCCAGCGACTCCCCGCTTTCAAGGATTTTTCGTCTCTTTAAGCTTCCATCGTTCCCTGAACGTCTGCCTCTGTAATTGTGGTCAGACGAAAGTTCGCAAGATAACCGTGCCTACGGCTATAATGTGACTTGCTATTACGTTGACGTACTTGAATATCCAGAATACCGGACACTCTAAAACTCTCTATTGCGAGCCTAGTTAACGCTTACACAAGGGAGAAGTTGAAACAACGCAAACTTCTCTCTAGTGTCCTTGTTTGCACCAGTCTTTTAACTTGAATACCTACCAACTCGCTCAGCTCTCTGTTGTTTCAAGTTAGCGTCACTCGTGCGCTGATAAATTGCCCATTGTGCACTACTAATCATTCCGTTAACCTTTTATAGTGATAGGGCGCGCTAACGTAACGGTAACCCAGGGCTAACAGAATGGAAAAAGCACCCTCGCTTCTCGTTCGGTGCTCTTTACCAGCTGGCCGAAGCAACCCGTAGCCTTTCACAGCACTGCGCAAGAGTTTGGGAGGCGGAGCGTAAGTGCTGGGGCTCTGCTGATTCGCTAATAGACGCTACGGGATTTCGGCTGCCGCTCTCGTTGGTGCTGATGGGAAAGCACTTCTTTCTCTCTCTCTCTCTCACACACACACACATGCTTTCTCTCTGTCTCTGTCCAGAGCTTCAAAGAGCTTTCGCCTCCGCGCATCTCCGCAGCGTTTATAAGTGTGCCGCTTGTCGCTGATTTGCGCCCGATCAAAGCTTTGAGCGGGCCCGGCTTTCGCTCGTTGCAATGCCCACGCGTGGGCCGTGTTGCTGCTGCTGCTGCTGCTTTCTGGGGTCGCGATCGAACGGTGCCGGCTATTTAATCCCGCGGACGTGAAGGGCGTGGGGCGTTTGAAGTGGGGCCCTCTCGGAGCGCCCGTTTGCAGTTGCCGCTCACGAATTGTCCTTTGGAGCGTGTAATAAGATTGACTAGCTGATAATACGATAGAATTAAGGCCTTCATTGTACGCGAGAAGTGATGAAGGACGCATGTGTCTTCTGTGCTATGTACGTAACGTTGGAGGACATTCGTTAAGAATTGTCAAGTTGATTACCACCCGGTTTCTCTTTGTTGTCTTCAAGAATTTGAGCAAGGCCTTCGTCGCTTTTCATCCACGATGACCTCTCGGGACGACATTCCGAAATGGCTTCTGCCGTCATCGGTCTGTGGTCTACGCGAGCTCGAGCGACCGCGAGTGATTGTGTCTGCACATTGTAGCGAGGACAGTCGCAGAAGATCTACTGTAATGTCTCCTCGCTATCACAGTAGCCACAAAAAGGGTTGTCAGCTACTCATATGCTACAGGAAAATGACATAGTGAAAACCGTTCTTAGCCATAAACGGCAAATCAGAGTGCCTGTTTTCGCTGGAGTCTAGTAGGCGTCTGAAGACGAAGTAAAGTGTTCAGGTAGTGGTGGTGCTGGTTGTGCAGTCTACTTGCTGCGTGTCAATTGAAGGGAGCAGTTTCTCCCAGCGGCGCCGGCATACGCCGGAAATACGCGCCATCTACTTAGCCCCCAAACGTGTGGCGCGATGAGCGTGTAAAAGTACGGTCGCGTCCTCGTCGCAAAGGACGCGTCTCGTGACGCGCACAAAAAAAAAAAAAAGGAAGGCGCGCGTGACTTTTGCATCACCCGACAAACAGTATCAGTCGATGGCAACAGCGCGTATACGCTTGGTATGTGTAGATGGAAAGATAATTAAACTTGGCCTGAGCAGCCGCTGGCGACAGCCCACGCTTCCGCGTGCGTCGGGTCGCGTTTGCGACACCGCGTTCGTTTCTGTCCCGTCATTGAGACGAACGGGACCTGTCGAGATGACTAAGCGGTTTTTTTTTTCTGTTTTGTCATGACTGACGACAAGCGGGTGTCAAAGTGACACGGAAGTTAAGAGCAGACGATGAAAATATAAGTATAAAAAAGAATGGCTAAGCCTGCGTGGGAGCGCATGGGCTGACCGCGATCAAAAATAACCGTAGTCAAGGAAGGCCGAGTGATGGCGCTCACAATTGCAGTTGGTGGTAACTTCTGAAAAAAAAAAAAAAAGAAAAACTGATGTCGGCGCTGTTTCTACGACAGCGCGCGTGGTCGTCTTTCGATCGCATTTCGCCGTTTCTCGCGCTCTGCCGAGCACATGCGGATATGCGGGGGTGGGTTTCGAACCTACGACCCCACCCACTAGAAAGCCGTGTGTCTGATCTACAGGCCTAAGAGTGAGGGAAAAAGAAATAAAGAAAAAACATGGCTGATCCCTCCGTCATAGGAATCGGTATAATACGAAAGGTAAACGTGTCTTCACAGAAGTAGTGCTTATTGTGTAGTGATATATGAGAGCTTGTACAATGTGTATTCGTGTTTGGCAGCTATAGCACCGTTTGACGTGGATGCACCCATGTTGACAGCATGTCTCTATCGCGACGACTAACGCCCATGATCAGTATTAAACCGTTGTGGTAGCTGACGGTGTGAACATATATTTGGACACAGCGAATCGTGAATCCCGCGTAAGGATGATATCAACAAGCTCATAATCAGCACTGGTACCCGGTATGCGCTTCTTCAAAGCGTCGTCAATTAAGGAGAGAAAGGGCACGGTGTGCGCTTTATAGTAATGGGTAGCCGACGCCTGTGATCATGCATACATAACACACACTGCGCTTCAGCAATATGGGAGGTAGAGGTTCGTAGCCTGAGCCGCAAACACGTGCGTCCCGCTGGCCTCTGTCTCGCAGGCGCGGCTCTCGCTCCACCAAGGCACGATATTCGCCCGTCGAAATCGCGTCCTTTCTGCAACGCATATTGCAGCAGTTTTGTTAGTCGGTGCTCTCGCAATCGAAGCAGTCGGCCGCGGAGAAATCCCGTTGGTGCACGTGGAAGCTACACTACTCCTCCGATGAGCCGACGCACGCTAACACGAAGCCAAAGGCAAAGAAGGTAACTGCGTCAAGGGTGCCTCGGCAACGCCAGCGCGGCCAGTGGGTATCGCTGGTATCGAGACGCTTTAACCATGACCTCCGATATCGCGTGCAATCTCGGAGTAAGCGGTAGTAAGTGTCGATCGTGAAGTATTACTTCTTTTCACATCTCACAGACGGCGGCACCGCCCCGCTCCGCCCGCCGCGAAAGAGAATGTGTGAAAGATATAAGACGCGTTCGCGCCGTGTCTAGCATCTCCCTAGTTAGTTTACTCGGTAGGGCCTCGGGCGCTTGCCGTCGCGGCCGCAACGTCGTGGGTTCGATTCCCAGCGGGGTATCTTTTTCTTTGTTTTTTTCTTTCTCACCCGTTGGCGTCCATTTTGTCAACGTCATATCTGTGACGGATGTACTTGGTGGACCCCGGCATAAAACACTTTCGTGTTAAAAAAAAAGAAAAGTGGTACGTCAGGCACGCAGACAAAGATTCGCTTGCCACCATTTTCCCGTTAGGGCAAGGCCTACTGAATTTTCTTCATTACAGGGAAGCACAACGTTTGCTTGCACTGAAATTTCAGGCATTAATAATCAAGTATGTTCAAAGGCATATCAAAGGTAACGAAACCAGTTTACGCTCTATACTGGGCTAAACGCCCACGCTTGGTTAATGTAAGTACGTGAACCCTAATAATATTTGGGGGTTTAACGTCCCAAAACCATGATATGATTATGAGAGACGCCGTAGTGGAGGGCTCCGGAAATTTTGACCACCTGGGGTTCTTTAACGTGCACCTAAATCTAAGTACACGGGCCTCAAACATTTTCGCCTCCATCGAAAATGCAGCCGCCGCGGCCGGGATTTGATCCCGCGACCTTCGGGTCAGCAGTCGAGTGCCATAACCACTAGACCACCGTGGCGGGGCGTACGTGAACCCTGCAAATGGGTTGTACCGGCGGTACAAACTAAATGTCAAAGGTGAACATGGTCTCTGTCGTGTCGACCGAGGGGACACTAATGCGATTATTTTTCTGTGCATTTGCTTCTTTAACCAGTTTTTTTTTTATTGCTGGAGGTTCTTCTAAAGCCTCTTAGTAACAGCGTAGAAAACAGATTCAGGCAGTTCCACGCCGTGAAAATAGTTGTACAGCGAAGCCGTAAACGTGCGAGTGTACGTGATAGTAGACTAAGACGGCTTAGTCTCATTAAGAGCATCACCGTTATCATCTTCATCATGTGACATCAGCGTCATCTTCTCCAGAATCATCATCATTTCGTTTTCTTTATTTCTTCACTCCCCCCTCTGTTCACGTGACCTTTGTGATTAGTGATTACTACTACTACTACTACTACTACTACTACTACTACGACTGCTACTACTACTACTGCTACTACTACTACTACTACTACTACTACTACTACTACTACTACTACACGACGACGACGACAGCACACGGTAGACTAAGACATCTTCATTGTAAAAGAAAACGAAAGAAAATGTGGCGTTGGTGGCTTTCTCCCTTTCTTCACCATCGTTGGCGAGTGCCAGCAACAGCCCGATCCTAGGGTCTCGTCGCAACGCGCGGATCGTCTCGCCGACCCAGATTTTCTAGAAATGAGAGCTATGTTAATGGTTCGCACACCCATCCCACTACGCAGCAGCGCGACTCCTCTCTCCCCCTCCACCTCCTACCCCTCGCCTCCAGTCTCACTATCGCATCTTTTGCTACATTGCTGCGGCTGCTTTCAGTCGTGACGTAAACCGGGCCGCCTTCTTGTCGCCTCCGTGGTGTCGGCCGCTTGCTTGCCGCTGTCTCGAATAGGCGCAGTGCACCGCGATGACGGGACCTCAGTGAGTGAACACCCCAGGAAGAAAATTTAAAGCCAGTTCAACGCAGTCAGAACTGTCGAGCAGCGAAGCTCTAAGCGCGCGAGTGTATGGAATTGGTTAGCGATGTCACTCACATCGTCTTCATCGTTTCGACCATAATCATTCATCGTGATTATCATCATCATCATCATCATCATCATTATTATTTAGTTTTATTTTTTTTCTTTATTCAATCCCCGTCGGGTCACGTGACCTACGTGACGCTTGCTGCTACTACTGCTACTTCGCCGTGGCGCTGCCGAAGCGTATCTCGGAGGCCACGCAGAATGAAGCGCGTGGTTGAGGTCTGCTCCTCCAGGTGCCGCAACGATCCCAGCTGTCCACGAGAAAAATCTGCTCTTTCAGTGAACTCATTAAGTCACTTTTCATTAATCACTCTGACAGTTAATTGACCCCTATCTTAAGTAAACTTATGCTTCGATATAGTATGTATGCAATATAACTCTGAACGCGAAACAATGCCTCCTTTTTATAGGAGTTTAAAGCCGTTTAAGCTCCCGTTTCTATGCAAATCGTGCGCGGAAACTCGGCTTGCCGCGCTCTCTCTTCGTCCTCTTCCTCTTTTGTTTGCGCTCACCGAACACGTGCGCCCGGCGTGTGCTCTCCCGCTGCGCCGATGTGTCCGGAAACTCGGGCGTGCGTGTTGCGCAGGAATTGGGCAAGCCCCACTACCGAGTACAGCAGATGCTGAGGCAAGGAGCAGGGGAGAAGGAGGAGGAGGAGGGAGGCGAGCGTTAAGCGGAAAACCTCTGCTCGCGAAGTGGAGAGGAGGAATGAAATAAGGTGCATAGGAGATAAGGGGAGAGGAGAAACAGAAGAAGTGAAACGAAATAAAATCTCTTTCTTTTTTTCTTTCTTTCTTTCTTTCTTTCTTTCTTTCTTTCTTTCTTTCTTTCTTTCTTTCTTTCTTTCTTTCTTTCTTTCTTTCTTTCTCTTTCTTTCTTCTTTCTTTCTTTCTTTCTTTCTTTCTTTCTCATTGTGCTATGCTCGCTCCCAACTTTTTCCTTCCGGCATGTGGTTGTTCGCCCATTTTTTTCACTTATTGGGCCTCGCATCGCTATTCCTCCTTGTCAGGTAATGGTTGCGACCGACGAGAATTTCACTAATTGTTGCGGGCCGAAAGCCTTGCGAAGTCCTCACCTACAGCGTCGCCCTCGACGGATCGCTTGAGCCCCCTAACTGCTTTATGAAAAGCATGCGGGTATTCTGCTTCTGGTCCGGAAGTACCTTTCTGGTGTAAATGTAGTGTTCAGAGTCCGCACCAGTGCAGTAATACGCCACGACCAGGATATCAGTTGTCCGGAACAATTCATACACTGTTTTCGTAGCCACCACCTTCGTGAATGTCGGGACATCTGATGGGCTCAGCCTGCTGAACATTTCGAAGGCTTCAAAATTTTTGTTGAATTTTTCCGGTGTTTTGCAGTCCCAAAATAAGCCGCCGACCAGTGGAAGCTAGGGGCCTTGCAAACAGGAGTGGTACCGGTCGCAATGCGTCCGACATAGAATGCATATGCACATGCTTTAGTTTTCACTACAGTTCGATGCGTTACCTGGTTGGATCTGTAAATGAAACCAACCACCATTTCTCGCCGGTGTCAGGTATTTTTATTTCAACTGCCGCAGAAGCACAAGCTATCTCAATATATTTTGTGAAGCGTAATATGGTGAATAGCAAGGTTTGATTGTGCCTTTGAGCACTTTGGACCTATTTTCCATTGAGAGCACAACACCTTATTTCAAAATCCTATAAGCACATTATTAAAACCTAGTAAACCTCGGTTATTTCGCTTATGTATTAACAACAAGACCACGACTTCTTGTATGTTGCCTGTTAGACTTTTTAAGTGACATAAAAGCGTTTCTCATGGTTTTTTTTACAATAACGTACCGTATTCGCACGATTGTAAGTCGACTCGAATGTATGTCTACCCCCTAAAATCGCACGGCAAGAAAAAAAAAAAGCGTGAGCGCATTTCATAAAGGAAATTTATTTACGATGTCGCTGAAGAAAACGAACTCGAACTACATTGTGCAAAGGTGGCTTTACGGCAGAGCTCATAAGCTCTGCAGAAAAGCTAGCTTCGCGGCAATCCGCGGGAAATGATTTCTAGAAAATTTCCGCGAATCCCTGCTGAGGGTGCTAGTTGTATACAAGGAATTACGGTACATGTTACAGGTAAATCCGCACCGTAAGCATAATGTCGTAAACCTGTCACAGCGTGTCTGATCTTTCGTTTGTATCGATTTCGGTTGTAGGTCGACTTTACAACCAAAACCAGTTTTGGCTTCGATTGTAAGTCGAGCCCCCCCCCCCCCCCCCCACTTCGGATTTCAAATTTGGATAAATTAGGTCGACCTACAATCGTGCAGATACGGTATTTGATGGAATCCGTGGCTTAGCGACTGCATCTCAGAATTCGTAAGAGAGAGAGAGAGAGACGCATGTAAAGAATAATGATTAATCCTTCTTTGATAGGAATCGTTTACAACGCGAAAGTGAAACGTGTCTTCTTAGTAGTAGTTGCAGCTGTACTGGAAGTTAAAAAATTATGTAGGCCAGCCTA
>NW_023614290.1:0-40001 GCF_013339695.2 Rhipicephalus sanguineus
GCTTTCTTTTGTCACAATCCCAATGCCTACATGGTGTTTTGTTTTCGAGCCGTCTGTGTATATTTCGGTATATCCTTTGTATTTGTCCTGAAGTGCACGGAATTCCTGGATTATGTATTCTGGCGCGGTGTTGTGTTTCTTTAGATTGGTCAGTGAAAAGTCACACAGCTGCGTCAGATCAGACCATGGCGGCAGCCTCGGCGGTTTCATGGCGACATGAGTGCGTCCTCACAATATTGTATGAGCGGAAATGCTCTCAAAACGTAAAATCAGTGGTTTGATGAAGTGTGGCCTATTAGTATGACGATATGTGGTGTTTAATGGCGCAAGGGCCAATTGATGGCCAAAGAGCGCCAGTTCATGAGACAAAGGATGTGAGCAATGGTTGCGGTAAGTAGCTGTAAAGGGGCCTTAAAATTCCTCGCGCTAAAGGCGGGTAAAACATATATATATATATATATATATATATATATATATATATATATATATATATATATATATATATATTATATATATATATATATATATATATTAAAATCATGACAGTGACGTGAAATATGCGTAGTGGAATGAATGGCAAGTGGTCGCAAGAATAAGACTATGCAGATATGACATCAGCACGAATGCCTCGTCAAGTGAGCTATGTGCATATAATCTCCATTACAATGACATGATAGTGTACAATCTATGGAAAGCATTAGTGTTCGAGAGGGTACTTGAAGTCACAGATGACCAGGCCAGATTATTTGTAGCTTGTTTACGTCCTCTAAAAACTTCAGTACTGTTTTAGAATCAAAAGCGGTTCATTGCTAAGGAAAAAATGCCGGATGAAGAGGGATGTTCACGGTATGCGAGGGTGAAAGTACTTTTACGTTGGGTTTCTATTTCGGGGCACTGGATGAGAACATGAAGGACTGTAAGGGTGTCGCCACACCCGTCACATCTCGGGGGATCATTTCCATTGAGTAGATTACGAGTGTGTCCCATAAGTATGTCCAATCCTTAACCTGCAAAGAAGTACTTCCTTATATCTTGTTGCTTTCTCGAATATCCAGTTCCCTATTCTTGGCTTGACTGTGTGTAGCTTATTTGACACTTCACTGTCCCAATTCCTTTGCCAACATTTTCGCAACTCTTGACGCAGAAAGGCTTCAGGTCAGTGGGAGGGATAGCTATTTTTGTGTCTGTGTATTCAGTTTACTGAGGTGGCGCTTTCGTCTGCAGCTACATTGCCTTTTATGCCTTTGTGGCCGGGTACCCAGCATATTATAACGACTTGGCCGCCCATATACGCTGAGCATAGCAAGCTGTATATTCATTGCAGACTGGGTTCTTAGTTTTCGTAGGCTCATTAGAGCTCTAACGACGCTCAGTGAGTCCGTCAACACAATTGCTTTCGTAACTTTAATTTGCTTTATATACTTAACCGCCGTGAGGATCGCATATGCTTCCGCTGTAAATATACTTGTATGTGGATTCAGTGCACCAGACATGGAAAACGATGATCCAAGTGCTGCGTAAGCAACACCAGCATGTGATTTAGAAGCGTCGGTGTAAAATTCTGCGCATGAATACTTGTCCTGGAGCTCGAGGAAGTGCGAACGTATGTGAGTCTCAGGTGCTCGTTTTGATATTTCTATAAAAGAAATGTCGCACTGGATATTCTGCCACTCCCACGGCGGTGGAAGCGAGTGGGGGCCATTAGGACATTATCTAGAAGAGAGACACCCGTTTCCTCTGCCACTGCTTTCAAACGGAGAGACAGTGGACGTCTAGTAGCTGGTTTGTTGCAGAACAGCCTAGCCGTGGATACGTCCTCAATCACTGAGTACATGGATGATGTACATCTAATTTTACTTGGAAGGCATATGAAAGGCTTAAGTATGTTCTTTGTAAATGTAGAGACCATTCATTAGATTCGACGTACAGGCTTTGTACCGGACTAGTCCTGAAGGCTCCTGTAGCGAGTCGGATACCCATGTGATGAACAGGGCCTAATATTTTCAGTATACTAGGCGTAGCAGAGTTATAGACTATAGCTCCGTAGTCAAGGCGCGACCGTACGAGACATTTGTATAAGGTCAAAAGGCACCTTCTGTCACTTCCCCAGGATGTGCGGGACAAGAGCTTCAGCAGATTCATCGTCTTAAGGCACTTTGCTCTTAAATATTTCAAGTATGAAATAAAAGTCAATTTTGAGTCTAAAATTAGCCCCAAGAATTTATGTTCACGGCTCATAGATAGTCTTTCACCATGTAGATTGATTTCAGGGCTTTGAAGCACGCCTCTCTTGTTTGTGAAGAGGACGCACGTACTTTTTTGAGGATTTAGTTTGAAACCGTTCTCATCTGCCCACTTAGACAGTTTGTTTAAGCCAAGCTGTATTTGTCGTTCGCAGGTAGTGAGATTACATGACTTGTAACCTATCTGAATGTCATCCACATATACAGAATAAAACATCGTGCTTGGCATTACACTATGGAGCGAGTTCATTTTCACAATAAATAGAGTGCAGCTGAGTACACCCACCCTGTGGTACACCCGCCTCTTGCGTAAATGGACGAGACAGGACATTACCGACTCTAACACGGAACGTGCGGTGAGACAGGTAACTACTAATCACGTTTAGCATGTTGCCTTGGATTCCCATTTCTGCCAGATCGCGGAGAATTCCAAAACGCCAGGTTGTGTCATATGCTTTCTCCATATCTAAAAACACCGATAAGAAGAACTGGCTGTGCACAAAGGCATCGCGAATAGTAGTCTCAATGCGAACAAGGTGATCTGTTGTGGATCTACCTTCCCTGAAACCGCATTGTAATGGGTCTAATAGATTGTTTGTTTCAAGAAAATAGAGCAGGCGCCGATTAATCATTTTCTCAAAGAGTTTGCATAGGCAACTTGTCAAAGCTATAGGCCTGTAACTACTGGCGGAGGACGGGTCCTTGCCTCTTTAAGAATAGGGATTACTATTGCTTCTTTCCAGGCAGTCGGGATATAGCCAGCAGAGAACATAGAGTTAAAAAGCGACAGTAATGTTTTGTGGGTTTCAGGGTGTAAGTGGCAGATCATCTCGTAGAGTATTCGGTCCTTTCCAGGGGCTGATTTATTACAGCACTTTAGTGCAGCCTGTAGCTCCGCCATGTTGAATGGGCGGTTATACGGTTCATTTTTATTTCCCTTCCGGTGGAGAGGCAACCGCTCCACTCTTCGCTGGTACCTCAAGAATGTGTCCGAGTAATGAGATGAACTAGAAATGTGTTCAAAATGTGCCCCTAACGAATTAGCCTGATCTTCAAGAGTGTCGCCCTGCATATCTGCTAGTGGTAGAGGATGGGTTTCTCGACCTTTTATCTTGTTTACCCTGTTCCAGGCCTTTCTTTCATCGGTATACGAATTTATGCTGGAGACATATCTTTGCCAGCTTTCTCTTTTAGCACGCCGGCGCGTTCTCCTACCTTCTGACTTTATGTTCTTGAAGCTGATCAAGTTTTCGGCTGTTGGAGAGTCGCGAAAAACATTCCAAGCCTTGTTTTGTTTTCTGCGAGCTTCCTTACATTCATCATTCCACCAGGGATGATGATGATTAGTGGGGTTTTGTGGCGCAAGGGCCATGGGTGGCCAAAGAGCGCCATGTCTTCTGTGTGGTGTTGGCGATGACCAATGATTTCGATGACAGGGTGTATTTTGGCTGTATAGAGGCCTAAAATCACGCGCTCTAAGGAAGCGTAAAAGGGGTGTATAAGGTATAAAATTATGGCAGTGACAAGTGATGTGATCTATGGGTGTGGGATGAATGACGAGTGAGTATGATATTTACAAGTGAGAGGCGGGAAAATAGCACGAATGCCTTCTCAAGGCCTTTGAGCCCAAAGGCCGGAAGGCAGGTGCTTGCTTTGAAAGAATTACCGCAGCAGCAGCCTCAATGATGAGACCGCGCTACGGAGCGCCTGGAAAAATAACATTGAAATTTACATCCTTGAGATATTCACAGAGGGACTGATGCTTAAAGAGAGGTTCTTTGCCAACGAACATATCGGGATGGAGTGGGAACTGGAGGTATATTGATGAGAAATGCTTTTTCCTGAAAGCGTCTAGTTCCCTGCATTGCAGTAGGATGTGGAGTACAGTGAGGGGGTCGCCACAGTGGTCACACAACGGTTGGTCGCCTCCGGACAAAAGGTATGCATGTGTACTATGTGTGTGTCCTATTCGGAGTCTGCAGAGTGTTACTTGTGTACGACGTGCCTTGGATATCGGCGGCCAATTACCAAGGTGCGGTTTTATAAGATATAATTTATTTTGCTTTTCCTTATTCCATAGGTGCTGCCAATGAGCCCTGAGCTTAAGTTTTAGGAAGGGCTTCAGGTCCAGTGCAGGGACAGTCATGGGTGTATCGGCAGCGTTTCCGTGAACGGATGCCGCCAGCCGGTCCGCCAACACGTTCCCTTCGATCTCGCGATGCCCTGGCACCCAGCATACAACAACATGCTGTCCGAACGTGTAGATAGTGCATATGAGTGAGTAAAGAGAAACAAGGACAGGGTTTCTATGTTTTTTCAAACTTTTTAAAGCTTTTTACTACACTTAGGGAATCTGTATATATAACTGCATTGTCTATTTTTAATTGTTTAATGTGTTTAACGGCCACCAATATCGCATATGCCTCTGCTGTGAAAATGCTTGTGTTAGGATGCAGAACGCCGGCATCTGAAAAGATGGACCGACCGCGGCGTAGGATACAGAAGTGTGAGACTTAGAGGCATCGGTAAAAAATTCTGGAAAAGTGTATTTGTGCTGGAGTTCGAGGAAGTGTGTACGGATGTGTGCAGCAGGCGCGTGCTTAGTAACTTCCACGAAGGATACATCGCAATCTATTAGTTTCCACTGCCACGGTGGAGGATATGCAGCAGGAGCCAGCAGACGGTGTTCAAGAAGTGGCACACCCATTTCTTCAGCTAGGCTCCTCACACGAAGCGCGTAAGGCTTTCTCATGGCAGGACGGTTTTCAAACAGGATTGAACTGGACAGATCATTGATAGCAGAGTGTAAGGGGTGTTCTCCATTCGCGTTCACCTTGAGGAAATATACAAAAGAGAGGTAGGATCTCTGGAGGTGTAACGACCACTCGTTCGATTCGACATAAAGGCTTTCCACGGGGCTAGTACGAAAAGCACCCGTAGAAAGTCGAATGCCTAGATGATGGACAGGGTCAAGCATCTTCAAGGCGCTTGGTGTCGCAGACTGATAGGTTATCGCCCCGTAATCTAGGCGCGTGCGTATGAGGCTTCTATATAAATTCATCAGGCACTTTGTGTCACTACCCCAAGTAGTGCGTGACAACACTTTCAGCACATTCATTGTTTTTATGCACTTGTTTTTATATACTTTATGTGTGATATGAAGGTTAGTTTCGTGTCTAGAATTACACCTAGGAATTTCTGCTCCGTTTTCACCGGTATTCGCTGGCCGTGGAGGTGAATGTCCGGATCAGGGTGGATGCCTCTCTTTCTTGAGTATAATACGCAAGTGCTTTTTTGCGGGTTAAGGCTGAACCCGTTCTCGTCTGCCCATTTAGTTACCTTCTTCAAACCAAGTTGCACCTGCCGCTCGCACATTGCGAGATTGCAAGATGTAAAGCCGATTTGTACGTCATCGACATATGTGCAATAAACATGTTACGTGGGATGGACAGCCGCAAGGAATTCATTTTGATAATAAAGAGTGTACAACTCAATACACCACCCTGCGGAACTCCTGTTTCTTGGACAAATATTCGAGACAAAACAGTGCCCACTCGAACACGGAATGTCCGATTGGACAAGTAACTATCGATTATGGTGAACATCCTACCCCGTACACCTAAATGTGAGATGTCTCGAAGTATACCAAAGCGCCATGTGGTATCATAGGCCTTCTCCATATCGAGGAACACAGACAGAAAGAATTGTTTATGGACGAAAGCGTCACGGATTTCTGCCTCGATACGTAACAGGTGGTCCGTTGTGGATCTACCTTCTCGAAACCCGCATTGGTATGGGTCAAGTAGACAGTTTATTTCAAGGAAGTGTAGGAGTCGCCTGTTTATCATCTTTTCGAAACCCTTGCATAGACAGCTTGTTAGGGCTATAGGCCTGTAATTGGAAACTGAGGACGGGTCCTTGCCCTGTTTAAAATGGGAATAATAATGGCTTCTTTCCAGGCCGAGGGGATCTCGCCGGAAAACCAGACAGCATTATACAGCGAAAGGAGGGTTTTTTTCGGTTTCAGATGGCAGGTGTTTCAACATTTCGTATACAACACGGTCGGAGCCTGGGGCGGAATTATTGCAGCAATTAAGCGATGCTTGTAGCTCAGCTATACAGAAAGGTTCATTGTATGCTTCGTGTTTTGTGGATTTTCGCTCTAGTTTCTGTTTTTCGATTCGTGTTTTGTATCGTTGGAAAGCTTCGGTATAGTGCGACGAGCTCGACACCTGTTCGAAGTGTGCGCCGAGGGAGTTTGCCTGGTCCTCCAAGCTGTCGCATTGTGTGTTTACAAGAGGGAGTGAATATGCCTGCCGCCCTGCTACCCTACTAACCATGCTCCAGACTTTAGCTTCCTGCGTATATGAATTAATGCCCGATAAAAACTTCTGCCAACTTTCCCTTCTTGCCTGTCGGCGCGTTCTCCTACCTTCTGACTTTATGTTCTTAAAATTTGTAAGATTCTCAGCTGTCGGATAGTCGCGAAGCAACTTCCATGCTTTGTTTTGTTTCTTGCGCGCATTTCCGCACTCTTTGTTCCACCATGGAACTCGTCGTTTTCCAGAGTGACCACTTGTTTGTGGAATACATTTGGTTGCAGCATCAATCAGAAATGCTGTAAAGTATTCTACAGCTGCGTCTATGCTTAAGGCAGCCATGTCCGTCCAACTTAACAGTGTAACTTTCAGAAACTGTTCCCAATCTGCTTTCTCAGTCAGCCATTTTGGAACCTGAGGGTGACATTCATTTGTAATTGGTATGTTCAGAAGTATTGGAAAGTGGTCACTTCCGTAAGGATTATTGATAACTTTCCACTTGACTAGGGGCAGAAGTGATGGAGATGCTATGCTGAGATCTATGGACGAGAATGTTCTGTTTGCGAGGCTATAGTATGTTGGTTGTTTTTTATTTAAGAGACATGCGCCAGAAGAGAAAAGGAACTGTTCGATCAGACGACCTCGCGCATCGCAGCGAGAGTCCCCCCACAGACTGTTGTGTGCATTCAAGTCTCCAAGGACCAGATATGGTTCTGGAAGTTGATCTATTAAGGACTCAAATTCATGTTTCTGGAGCTGGTAGTGCGGGGGTACGTAAAGTGAGCAGATTGTGATCAGTTTGTTGAATAGGACGGCTCGAACAGCCACTGCCTCAAGGGATGTTTGGAGTGGTAAGTGGGTACATGCAATTCCTTGGTTAACTATAACGGCTACGCCACCAGATGACGCCACAGCATCATCCCGGTCCTTTCGGAATATGACATATTGGCGTAGAAAATTCGTGTTCTTGGATTTTAAATGTGTTTCTTGTACACACAGCACTTTTGGTGAGTGTTCATGTAGCAACTCTTGGATATCGTCGAGGTTTCTTAGTAGGCCTCTGACGTTCCATTGTAGAATTTGTGTCTCATAATAATAATAATATCTGGGGTTTAACGTCCCAAAACCACGATTTGATTATGAGAGACGCCGTAGTGGAGGGCTCCGGAAATTTCGACCACCTGGGGTTCTTTAACGTGCACCTAAATCTAAGCACACGGGCCTCAAACATTTTCGCCTCCATCGAAAATGCAGCCGCCGCGGCCGGGATTCGATCCCGCGACCTTCGGGTCAGCAGTCGAGCGCCATAACCACTAGACCACCGTGGCGGGGCAGAATTTGTGTCTCCATTTTGAGTGTAAATTAGTGCTGTGTGTACTGGAACAACTATTGCCTTATGTCACAGAGCCCTTTCCAGGCCCTGTGATGCGGGCTTTTTCTTTTTTTTCGCGCTCCAACGAGCTGCGCCGTTCCTTCGGCGCTTGAGACGCCGTTGGACTTGCCATTGTGTCCATCGCCTCGGCAGAGGCGCTGGATGCCCGCTCGCGGCTAACGCGCACGGGTGTCAGAGTTTTGGGGCTTTCTGCCTGAGCAGAAGGCCCTGGGCCTGCAGATCCAGAGGCCTGCATGCCCTTTGGTTGCGGAGCAGCAGAGGCTGCTTCCGCTGAGGGGGCGGATGGCGCTGCCGCCCGTCCACTTTGCGTGGTACGCGCGGCCGCCACGAACCTTTGTGGCACTGCCCCCTTGCGTGCCACGTCCGCGAATGAAGGTCCCTGCGCAAAAGAAAGGCGTTTTCGCGCCTCCCTAAAGGAGATGTTTTCTGTAACCTTGAGTGTGATTACTTCTTTTTCTTTTTTCCACGAAGGACATGCACGAGAGTAGGCGGGGTGCCCACCGTCGCAGTTTGCGCAGTGTGGAGATTCAACACAGTTGTCAGCAGGGTGTTCATGTGAACTGCACTTGGCGCAGGTTTGACGGCCACGGCAACTCTGAGAGCCGTGACCGAAACGCTGGCACTTGAAGCAGCGTCGCGGGTTGGGGATGTAGGGTCTGACCTTTAGTTTCAAGTATCCTGTTTCGACATGTTCTGGCAGTGTGCTTGTGGCAAATGTGAGAATGAGGTGTTTTGTCTGGATTTCTTTATCTTCACGCCTGATTTTAATTCTCTGCACATTGATCACATGCTGGTCGCTCCAGCCCTCGAGGAGTTCACTTTCTGTGAGGTCGATCAAGTCTTGGTCTGACACCACACCTCGCGAGCTGTTCAGAAAGCGATGCGGGGTGACTGAGACAGGTGTGGTTCCCAACGAAACAAGTTTGGACAGTTTTCATATTGCATTTTACTTTGTACTTCAAGGAGAAGGTCTCCGCTAGCCATTCTAGTTGCCTGGTAACCGTGGCCGAGAGTTTCGGTGAGGCATTTGGACACAACAAGGGAGAGATTGTTCTTGCATTCTTTTCGAGTGTTTGGCAGTGGATGACGTGGAAGCGTGGAAAAATTTCTTTTGGTTTAAGCAAGGCATTCAAGGTGTCTTCGGTGCGCCCTCTCTTTGTGACAGGGCGATCATTCAATCGTGGAAAGGAGAATGAGGCCATAGATTGTGTATAATTTCGGCAGCCATGTCAGCCGCCCACCATGGAGCCCAACATGGGGACGCAACAGCACTTATATTGATATAAGGCATGCCAACGCCAGCTGTACACAGCTACTATAACCAAATATAATGTGCCCAAGAGAGGGCACATACACAAGGTTAACCCTCGCCGCCAAGAAAAAACGGAAGTAAATGGAAGAGAGGAGAGGACAGAAAAGATGCAAAGTGAGAGAGAAAGACGAAGATGTGAGGGGAGAGAGAGACAGGAAAAGGCGACTGCCGATTTCCCCTGGGTGGGTCAGCCCAGGGGTGCCGTCTACGTGAAGCCGGGGCCAAAGAAGTGTGTTGCCTCTGCCGGGGGGCCTTAAAGGTCCAATCACCCGGCGTCGGCTCAACCCCCAGGATCCCCTTTTCCCCGGACACGGCAAAGCCACGCACGGCTAGGCGTGGGAGGGGTCGAAACCCCCCGTTAGCTCGGGTCCGTGGTGTCGCTACACACCAAACGCCTGCTTGCGCAGACGCCCCTGCGGGGTCATTCCACCAGGGAGTGCGTCGTTTTAAAGGAGATCCGTTGGTTTCGCGAATACAGATTGATGCCATATCAACGATAAACGCCGTCAAATGTTCAACTGCATCATCAATGGGAAGTTCCGAGATGGCTTCCCAGGTCATGTGAGTAAGTTCTTTATACCGCTTCCAGTCGGCTGACTCGACTTTCCAATGGGGAACGCGTGGAGAGCACTGGTCGTCTTTTGTTAACGTTATGATAATGGGAAAATGGTCACTGCCATATGTGCTTTTAATCACGTTCCACTGTAGATATGGAACGAGTGTACTTGATGCAATGCTTAAATCGATGGATGAGGATGTATTGTTTGCCATACTAAAGAAAGTAGGCTCCGCCTTGTTCAGTAAACATGCACCTGTAGAAAAGAGGAAGCTTTCTACTAGACGCCCTCTGCCATCACAACGGCTATGTCCCCACAGCGTGTTGTGAGCACTGAAATCTCCTACGACCATATAAGGTTCGGGTAGTTCACACATTAAACTTTCAAATTCTGTTTTTAACAGAGTATAGTTCGGGGGGATGTATATCGATGCAATAGTGATCAGCTTGTTAAAAAGTACTGCGCTGACCGCGACGGCCTCTAGGGACGCTTTTAGTTGCAGATGCCGGCAAGCGACTCGCTTATCTACGATTATTGCCACATCGCCCGACGAAGTGAGGGTGTTATTGCGGTCTTTGCGGTAAATGGCATAGTGCCGGAGAAAGTTCTTGTGAGAAGAATTAAGGTGCGTTTCTTGGACGCACAGCACCCTTGGACTGAACTTACAGAGGAGTTCCTTAATGTCATCTAGGTTGTGGAGCAAGCCTCGAACATTCCACTGAAGTATTTGGGTATCCATTTTGTCGTGTTTTATGCTGTGCGTCTAAGGAAGATGGGTTAACAAGACCTTTCGCTCACGAGACCTTTTCAGGCCCCGTGATGCGGAGTTTTTCTTTTTTACTGCGCTCGAGTGAGCTTCGACCTTCCTTGGGCGTCTAAGACGCCGCAGGAGATCTAGAGGTATCCATCACTTCTGAGGTGGTGGATAGCGCCCGCTCAGCGGGCACATTTCCGAGTTTTTCGGGCCCTACTGCCGAAGCAGTGGCCCTGGGTCCGGCAGACGTGGGAGTCTGCTGGCCCTCATTGGCAAGGGGCGGAACTGCACTTGCTGCTCCAACCGGGGGCGCGGATGGCTTGACTGCAGTCACACTACGTCTGGCCGTTGCAGCCGCCGAAAGATGTGGCGCTGCGCCCCGACGCGTCACATCGCTGTAGGAAGGAGAGGACTGGTTGTGCAGAGAAAAACGCTTACGTGCTTCTTGGAAAGATAGGTTGAATTTAACTTTGAGTTCTATGATTTGTTTCTCTTTTTTCCACGAGGGACATGATCTCGAGTAGGCGGGATGGTCTCCTTCACAGTTGGCACAGCGTGTTGTTGAAGTGCAAGTGTCAGATGAGTGGTCGTTGGACGCACACTTTGCGCAAGTGGCACGCCCTCTGCAGCCCTGTGACTCATGTCCAAATCGTTGGCACTTGAAACATCGGCGGGGATTAGGTACGTACGGTCGGACTCGAAGTTTGCAGTAGCCAGTTTCGATTGACTCGGGTAAATCACTGGTTCCAAAAGTAATAACTATGTGTTTGGTAGGGATTTGCTTATCGTCTCGCCTTATCATTATTCTTTGAACCTTGACAACGTTGTGCTCTTGCCATCCTTCCAGTAATTCACTTTCACTAAGTTCAAGGAGATCATCTTCTGAAATGACGCCACGTACTGTGTTCATTGACCTGTGTGGGCCAACTGAGACAGGAATATCGCCAAAAGCCACAAGTTTCGATAGTCTGTCGTATTGGGGCTTGTCGCGAACCTCGAGAAGGAGATCGCCGCTTCCCATCTTCGTTATTTTATAGCCTGGACCGATCGCTTCCGTGAGACACTTTGACACGAGGAATGGTGAAATAGTTCGGACGGTTTTCGTTTCGTGCCGACTGTGTATCACATGGTATTTGGGGAAAGACTGCTTAGGCTGGGCAAAAGTGAACGGTTCATCGGTGCGCCACCTTTTGAGGCGGCGATCAGGAAGTGCGGGAAAAGTGTTTGCCATATAAACATTCGAATTTCGGCGGCGATGGTGGCCACCCGCCATCGAGCCCAACAAGGGGACGCTGCAAGGTAGAACACTTGAAGTCGCCAGCCATGCATCGCCGCTATAACCAAATATAACTACCCAAGGTTGGGCAACTACACAAGGTTAACCCTCGCCGCCATGAAGAACGGAAGTAAAAAGAAGTGAGGAGGAGACAGGAAAGGCTAAAAGTGGGAGAGAAAGACGAAGACGTGGGAGAGAGAGAGATAGGAAGAGGCGACTGCCGATTTCCCCTGGGTGGGTCGGCCCAGGGGTGCCGTCTACGTGAAGCCGGGGCCAAAGGGGTGTGTTGCCTCAGCCGGGGGGCCTTAAAGGTCCAATCACCCGGCGTCGGCTCAACCCCCAGGATCCCCTTTTCCACGGACACGGCAATGCAACGCACGGCTAGGCGTGGGAGGGGGTCGAAACCCCCCCGTTAGCTCGGGTCCGTGGTGTCGCTACACACCAAACGCCTGCTTGCGCAGACGCCCCTGCGGGTTAAAAAAGGAAAGTGATTAAGACACAACCACCGGTAATGAAAAGTTGAGTTCTTCTGTGTAGATTTTTTTTATTAAATTCGATTGAAACTCGTCGCTTTCTGGCCTCACGAGTAGCCTCGATATCTTCATCTCTTTTATCGCCATTTGGTCGACACACCATTGTTAAAATAATGTCGGCTTTTCAAACGTTGTTCTTCATGGTAGCTTGTGCGTTGCTCTTTGTGCTATCGAATTCCTGCTGTCTTGTCGTTTTTTGCACTACTTCAGTCAGTCTTACAATATTGCGGGACGCTTTCTTTTGGTGTTTAGCTACGTACCAGAAGTTGAAAAATGTAACGAAAAAATTATGGAACGGCGCATTTGACTGCAGACAAGTGGACTGGTCTTATCATGGCAACATTTGCCTTTTATGGGGTCTTCTTTATGTACAGTGCTCGTCAAATGAAACCCGAACAGCGGCAAGCCTTCGCACGGCATAGTGCGCGCCGTCCAGTTATCACCATTGACAGGCGCGCGCATCCGGTTTGACCGCACTGCGCATATGCGTGCCTTTCCATGGTGATAACCGGACGGCACGCACTATACCGCTGCGAAGGCTTGCCGGTGTTCGGGTTTCATTTGACGAGCACTGTACGCTTTGCTCCTTCTCTCCAAAAGTCAAGGTGGAGGAGAAGACAAAACATGTGCGCTGAGAAACGAAGGAAAGGGGAGGAGAAGGCTATTGAGATGCATAGGTTGGCTCGAGAAATAAGAGATCTGTACTGTATAGTGAAGGAGGAACAAACAAGAGAAATAACAAGAAGATATAGGGAGGTGACATAGGGAAAAAAGCAGAAAATGAAAACAATAAAGCGAAAAGATAAAAGCACTATGAAAAGAAAACAAGAAAAAATGGCCGCAATTACACTTTTTCAAGACCAACGCCACAGGGTGGACAGTGGTATCTGATTTCTGGCATAGTTCTTCAATTGTTTAATGGCGCCATTTTTCTTTGCTGTTTTTCTTGCCTTTTTTATTTGTGGCTTAACCCTACCGTTTCAGTTTTTTTGTTCCTCTCTTACTATACAATATCCATATACCATTTGGCCCACCAGCCGTCTATCGCAATATCCACGTCATCCACTTTCCTTTCCTTTGCGCACATGCTTCCTCTTCTCCTCCACATTTGATGACGAGGGAAAGTGCGCAAAGGGTGCACTAACCCACTGCTTGGAAATATAGTTGCTGCCCTGACGAAGACATGTCTCCTTGGCGAAACTCTGGCTGCGGCTGAGTTGCCTGGTCCGTAATGTTTTCTTCACTTCGACCTCCATGTTTTCTTGAAAACCTGTCTAATTTACAACGACGTAGAAGCCAACTACAATAACAAAGGGGGCAATAATAATTGAATAGCTTGGGACAATATTATCTGATGCACTTATGGTGGCGTTTTTAATAAAATCATTAGGAAGCTTTGTGGTCACTGGAAGTATTTCAGTGACAGCTGGCTTCGTACTCCGTTTGTTAGCTGGTTGCGTCTCTTGTTTCTTTGTTCCCACAGTGGTAGCCTCCTCCCCTAGCAGAAGAGAATGGTTATTTGCGCCAGGCTTCTCGTGAGGTTGTGCAGTAGTGGCTCCTTGAGGTGTTGTTCCTTCATGCGCCGTGCTTTTTCCGGAACTCCCGACAAACCATTTTGTCCCTGCGTTTTGAACCGCATCCACGATCGATGCAAATTTTTGCATAGAAAATTTGCCCGACGTGTCCCGATTGGGCGTTTGTGTATTTGCCGCACCACTCACGTCTTGTGGTTTAGTGATCGCTGTTTCCTCTGACGTTTTCAAACTGCTGCCTCTGGTGTCATCTACACTAGGGATCTGACTGTGCGTCGTTGCCACTTTCTCAGATGAAGTTTGTGGCTTAGCAGGCGTAATTAGTTGTTCGGCCTTTGGGGTAGAGCTGTCTTGTGAAAAGAGTGCAGTAGATGCCTCCTGTATTTTGGTAGGAAATGCGTTGTCTGTCTGCGTTACAGCGTTTGGTTCTTGAACGAGCGTATCATTAAGGTGTGTACCCTTATTGCCTGATAATAGGTTCCTCGTCCCTGATGGCGTTTCGGGTCCAATATATGCGTTGTTTCCAACAGAATGTTTTGCTGGGGGCTTTGAATATGCGCCTTCGGTAGGTGTCATTTGCTCGCTGGCTGGTTTACTGGGTGAAGAGATGATTGCCGGCTGGATCGACAATGCTACCATTTGCTCGTCAGGACTAATCGCCTGCGCTTTCGTTAGCCTCACAGGTGGTGACGCCGCGCTGCCGCCCCCCTTCGCGGTAATATATTGAGGCGCTGCGGTGGACACCGCTTTCGTGAATGGCCCATTCGTTGTTTCACTAGATGTACCTGGCTCCACTGAGAGTCCGGGTGGGACTGCGGTGACGTTTTCGTGAAGAAGTGGCTTAGCAGGTGTAATTAGTTGTTCGGCCTTTGGCGTTGAGCTTTCATGTGCCAAGGCGGCAGCAGATCCTTGCTTTACTTTGGTAGGAAATCTGTTGAGAGGCTTTGTAATAACGTTTGGTTCTTGAGTGCGTGTCCCATTATGGTGCGTGCCGTTATTCTCTAATAATAGGCCCTTCGTCCCTGATGGCGTTTTAAGCACAACATTTACGTTTGTTTCAACGGGATGTTCTGTTGAGGGCGTTGAATATGCGCTGCCTTCAGTAGATGTAATATACGTGGTGGCTTGTTCCCTAGGTGAAGAGCTGCCTGCTGCTTGGGTGGACAATGCTACCTTTTGCTCGTCAAGACTAGTCACCTGCGCTTCCGTTAGCCTTGGAGGTGGTGACGCCACGCTGCCGCCCCCCTTCACGGTAATATATTGCGGTGCTTCTGTGGAAATAGTTTTCGTGAATGGCCCATTTGTTGTTTCACTAGATGTACCTGGCTTTAATGGGAGTCCGGGTGAGACAACTGTGTTGCTCATGCTACCCTTTCCAGTCGGTTCCTGTTCATTCGCTTGAGTGACGTTCAGCCGGACCCCTGTAAGCGTTTCAAAATAGAGCAATTACAAGAGTGAATGGCTGCATGGGCAAACCGCGCATAACATAGGCTCGTAGAAACACATATAACAAGAACAATTGTGCCTGTAAAAGACTTCTCGATGAAACATTTTCTGAAGCCAGATTCATTGTTAAACATATTACTCATTAAAGGAGAAGAAGAGATATCTTGCACTGAAACCTGTTGTTTTGAGCCCGAATTCAGAAGAGCACTTTATGAGCAGCAAAATCTATTTGCAGATTTGTAGGCTCAAGGGAGGCTTCTGAATACACGTTAGTGTCGTGCAGGGTGCTCTGTATCTAACAATTTTCGACACCGCCTGTGACATGTAGCACATATATTTTGCCTAGATTACTTCGGCAAGCGTACATAAATGTAGAAATAATCGGAATAAATATTTGACTCGTACACATGTTATGGCAAGAAAATGTAACAATTCCGACTACTAAATTAATTTAAGGGACATTGCTGTTTTGGTATAGTGGCCCAAAGCATCAGCAGTCATGTCAGTTTACGAGCTGAGAGGTGTGGCTTGAGTTTTGAAATGGAGTATACACCCAAATTTGCGACTGAATGCATTGATATTAAAAAATTCCTAGTTTTACCGTCTATCAGTAAAATGCGTTTTGTTATTGTACTAATCGCCATGAGGAGGAAATGTGACCGCCAGTTCTACAGTATACATTTGTGTAAATTGGTGACAGTTTCAAAATTGATTCCAATTGAATGTGTCCTGTGAAGTCTTTAGATTTCTTGGTGTGCATTTCCATATGTGCTTCAGTAATTACAAAAAGTAAATAAATACGAATGCCTTTATCGAACACTTCATTTGAATGTTGAATAAAATAGCTGTATTCATGTGTATACTGCAGACCAATCATAACCTAGGCGCTACACTTATCAAGTCAATAAAATATTTTGCTCCTAAAGAAAGGTTGTGAATCAATGCGAAACGGTGATTCCGGCGCGGGAATAAAAAACAAAAGCTCACCATATTAGATGAGAAGTGACGGAGGGTAGTCACTCGACAAGTTAACCTGTCTATGAATTGTGCTAAGATGGAAAGAAATCTTTCCGTGCACTTTACACCAACATAAAATTGAACTCAAGGTTTTCACTTCGTTGTACTTTGCACATAATCTGTCTAATGTGATTGTAAGAAACCTACACGGAATAATTTTAAATGGTTACATTGGCTTTCAAATACCGGAGAAAACATAATAGTCGATCAACTGTGAGAGAAAACTCTACAAGTTTTTACAGAAATTTGGATCGCCCTCAGATACAATATCGTTAGGTAAAGGTCGTGTGCAATAACACCAGCCCCAGCGGGCACAAGCCAGTGGCAACTTTCTGCTTAATACAGAGGCGCGCAGAACAATGGGTGCCTTGCGGCATTAGAAACTCTACAGCTTGCGGTATTAGAAACCCTGCAGTGCCAGCTTACTGCTTTGGCACGACGTGATTCCATTCCAGAGTTCGCTTATTGCAACTATACATGCAGAATGTACTTCTCGTTCTATTGGCATCCAGTTTTAATAAGTATGTCATAGTGTTATAGGTCGTAAAAATAATTGCAGCGTACACTGCGTTGGTGTTCAGTAGAGAAATTATACGATATGACGTTACATATACAGTGTGTTTTTTAGACAATAAAGATTTTTTATAAATATCATATGACATTACGGCTCCTGCCGTTTTTGCACATGAACTCCACCTCAAGGCGGAAATACTTTGCCGCAGTTAAAATGACACTATTGCGAATAATTATTAAAAAGTCGTTAATTAACTTTTTAATTACTGATTCGAGGGCAGGTGTTTGTATTACAAAGTTGTATTTCGAGTCAATTTATTGCGTACCTATTTTTTTAAAAATCACAAATGTTGGACTTAGTTCGAGATATTCGTCATTAAGTTTCATGGGTGCAATCGAAACTCATCGCGCAAGGCATGCACGACACGGGACCGTTCTGCTAGGTCAGATCGGAACCATCCGTCAACGGGGAGTGACGAAATTTGAATGATGCCGCGCCGCGGCTGTACATTCTCGCGAGAAGCTGCAAAGTCATCTCTCGTGCGCCCGCGCATCGCCTTACTCTTGCGCGTAGTGTTTGATCTATCTGTTTCTTTTGAACCATGCACAAGAAAACCGCAATGTGCACATTTTTCTGGGAAGCATAAAACTCAGGGGCGGCAATTGCGGCGCTTCATTTTGCGGATAGGCGAAATAGTTTCTTGCGCCTCTTTATAGTTTAAAGAAAAAAACAGATCCGCACCTTCCATCACACGATAATATTAAGCTGTTTACCAGTGCATTTCACAATGCCTGCCGATTTTTTCTGACGAGATTCTGCTTTGGCGCGCCTTCATTCGCATTTCGTTACTTCCCTGTCACATGTAGTCCTGGTGTTCCACCGGGCTTTGTGCACGCCGGGCGCAATCAGTTACAAATTCACCCTTGAAATTCGACGATGAACATTTAAAACTATGTGCAAGATCTGTGATTTCTTAAAAAGTAGGTATACCATAAATTGGCACGCACTAACACTTTGTATTATCAGCACGTGCCCTAAAGTCAATGCTTAAAAAGTTCATAGACTAATTTTGTCAATTAGTCGCGTCAACGTCATTTTAGCTGCGGGAAAGTATTTCATCCTAGACATAAAGTTCATGCGCGAAAATTACTGGAGCTTGACTGTCATGGAATTTTCATTAAAGATCTGTGTTGTCTAAAAAAACACACAGCATATTGCCACGGGGTCGTGACGTGGCCTAGGGCAGTCGTCGGATCGTTCAAGACTAAACTTTTTTTGGGCGAACTTGTGTCCGGGAAAAGGAAAGTCAACTTCCAGCAATACACACTGTACATTGATAGTCGCGAACAGAGCGTCGGCCGTCGATAAACTCATCTGCGGATAGCACGCTGTCATTTATACATGTGGGACCGAACACTCGAGTCTTATCGCTGGTGGCTGCGCTAGTCTCAGAACGAATTCAACTCTTCGCGTTTTCCGTGCTCAAGCCTATCTGAAGATTATCAAACAATCTGGAAGCTTTCCAGGCATTCGGGCGCGGTTTTCGAAAGGCAGTGGATAAACGTGTCACGGAAAGGTTTCATGGAAATATACATGGTTACATGACAATATGAACAGGAAGGGGTCATGTTAGATTTAACATCGAGTAGAATAGCAGCATTAACTCCTATCTTCAATACATTCAGTGCAGCCCTATCGGAAGAAAACAGCTTTTCCAGTGCCGCCAAGTCGCTTAAAAGCATTGGGAATGCTACGCTGTGTGGCCACGTGCTATACCTCTGTCACACGTGTAGCATTGTTTAACTGCGGTTATACTTAACCGCGGTCTACAGGATAAAGCGCCGTTAACGCGAGCGTCGATTTGCCAATGCTAGACGGGCTCAGTTAGGCCAGTTGAACAAGCCGACGATATCACGTGCTCATCACGTGGTCAGTAAGAAGTTTGGGTCCACTGTCGGCAAGTTTTCTTGTACGAGACAACACTTCTACATTTCCGCTGTACCAACGCTAACCTCCGCTATAGTGTATTGAATCTTTCCACCTTCGACTACATATCCAGTGCTTGCAGATCTTTGAGGCAGCTAGACATGAACAACGCGAAAAGCAATTTCCTTGAAGAAACTTGTAGCGATAGCGGTGCACCCTTTTGCAAACCCCGCTATTTCATAGCGAGCCTCTTTTTGCACGCGTTTTGCTTGGCTGTAATTCGCCAACTGGAGTCGCGTTCCGTGAAATTCCTCTGCCTAGCTGCCCGATTAGCTTGCGCCGGTTCACTGCCGGTACACTCCCAGCTTGTCCGCTATCTTGTCAGCTTCTCGGTTCGGGAGGGTAAACTGTGCTTCCCCACACCCGGTTTGCGATAACCACGGTTATCTAACTACGGTTACCTCTGCCATCTAGTGAACCCTAAACGGGCTTAGCCGTAACCCTAGCTAACTTAACTGCGGTTATGGATGTCCGTGTGACAATGGTATTACCGCGTACTGGGAGGCACTGACGAAACTGTGCAGTGTCTGCCCGCGCACCGAGAAAACTGGCGGCACATTGGAGAAAACAGGGCGCGCTGGGTGGTCTTTGTATCCTGTGTGGCGATGCCTTGGAACTGTGTAATGGGTTGCGCTCCCCAGCGGCTTCTAGTGGGTCATCCTCTTCGACTCGTTCCTGAAAAAACTTCGCTCACACTCATAGTCCGCGCTTTTGCCTTGACTGTCCCCACTGTGTATTGCCGCTGAGTGCCGTCAAATCAACGCCTTAACAAATCGGGAGCGCTGTGCCGTCACAACAACTTCGGTCCTCAGTCCATGCTCCTGGCGCTTCCATCCCATACTCTGCCATCTACCGTGCCTCCCCAAGCAGCACACAACGTCGGGCCGATGTTGGTTTTACGGCGGCTGTGCGCAGCCCCACCTCGGGCCAGCATTGCCAGCCTGGCGCTGATATCGGCGGAGCCGTTGACTTTCGCCGGCAAAATCAGGCCGATTTTGCCGCCTTTCAGCCGATGTTGGGCTTTCACCGGCAACATTGGACCGAGTTTTCCGCGTCCTGCCGTCTTTCCGCCGGTATCGGCTTAGCCGATTTCTTTCACCGGCAACATTGGGCCGAGTTTGCCGGCGTTTTGCTGTTCTTCCGCCGATATCGGCTTAGCCGATGGCTTTC
Organism: Rhipicephalus sanguineus; assembly: GCF_013339695.2. Classification (NCBI taxonomy): domain Eukaryota; kingdom Metazoa; phylum Arthropoda; class Arachnida; order Ixodida; family Ixodidae; genus Rhipicephalus; species Rhipicephalus sanguineus. Next base: position 20,053 of record NW_023614290.1, read on the forward strand.
ACCGGCAACATTGGGCCGAGTTAGCCGCCGTTTTGCCGTACTTTCTCCGACATCGGCCGAGCCGATGGTTTTCACCGGCAAAATAGGGCCGGGCATGCCGTCATTCTGCCGTGCTTCAGCTGACATCGGCGCAGCCGATGGCTTATCGACGATGTTGGAGCTTTCTTGTCTCCCTTCAGACAGTTATACATGCCCTGTTGAGAACGGCCTCCTGCGTCGCTCCAAAAGTCCTCGTCACCGACAGACACAGGCAGCACACAACGTCGGGCAGATACTGGCTTTACGGCGGCTGTGCGCGGCCCCACCTCGGGCCAGCATTGCCAGCATGGCGCCGATATCGGACGGAGCCGTTGACTTTGGCCGGCGACATTGGGCCTATTTTGCCGCCATTCAGCCGGTGTTGGGCTTTCACCGGCAACATTGGGTCGAGTATTCCGGCATTTTGCTGGTCTTCCGCCGATATCGGCTTAGCCGATAGCTCTCACCGGCAACATTGGGCCGAGTTAGCCGCCATTCTGCCGTACTTTCGCCGACATCGGCCGAGCCGATGGTCTTCACCGGCAACATTGGGCCGAGCATGCCGTCATTCTGCCGTGGTTGAGCTGACATCGGCGGAGCCGATGGCTTATCGACGATGTTGGAACTTTCTTGTCTCCCTTCAGACAGTTATACATGCCCTGTTGAGAACGTCCTCCTGCGTCGCGGCGCTCCAAAAGTCCTCGTCACCGACAGAGGTACGGCTTTTACGGCAGAGCTAACGCAAACCATCTTGAAATAGAGCCACACCGACGGACACCACCCGCAGGCGAATGACCTCACCGAGCGCCTAAAGGAAACCCTCGCCGACATGCTGTCAATGTACTGTACATCGAACACATGACATGGGACACCATAACATCTTCCGCACATAACCTGAAGTTAACACGGTAGTGTGAGAAACGGCGCACATATGACGCCGTTCAAACTAGTTCACGGAAGCCCCTCAACGACGCTGGACGCCCTGTTGCCGGCCGTCAGTGACGAGAATAACCTCGACGTTGCGCTCTACCTTCATCCCGCCGAAGAAGCCCGGCAGCTCGCCCGCCTAGGATACAATCATAATGCAATACAGCATTAGGCGCTTGAATATTTGTATTCAGAAGAGCTTGGGTGGGGCCTAGTTGGAACATACTGTAGAAAATTTTTTTTAGCGCTGCAAAGTTGAGGACGAAAAAACATGGACAACACAGACGTGTTGTCCATGTTTTTTGGTCCTCAACATTGCAGCGCTAAAAAATTTTTCTGAATATTTGCAGCTAAGCTGCAGAATGCCGCTACATGGATTGCTGTACTAGCACAATAACAAAGTTCAAATATTGTACCGTGCTAATGCCGCACGTCCGACTCGGGGCGCGAAGTACCGCCGACTGAATAGCTTGCGTTCTCTTATTAGTTTCTGCTATGACAATGACTAACAACTATCACTAGCACAGTCACTTTTCTACCAAAAAGGTGGTCTTTAGAAGAATAACTGACTCAAATTAGATGGCCACTTCGTTGACCAGTTGTTCAACGCTATCAAAAATGTTGAAACGTTATAACACATACCATTAACTTCATGGGCCAAATTCGAAGTACTTCTGTTTTGTAAATGTTTTTGACACTGGTCGGCCGACTTCACTAATGTATCCAGCATCAAAATTCACCCGAACATTCCCGCACGAATGGTTTTAGCGGAAGAAGTTTTATGTGAATACGAATTCTGTGCATAAATCGAGCCTTTCATCATATTTATAGCGCTATATCCTTTCAGACGCTGAATCTCTGTGTTTACACATATTTACTCACGCGCGTGTTTGAGTAACAAGCGTAACAAGCGCATTTGCTTCAGTGCTGTCACCTAATTTTACTTTATGAAAATAGTAAAAAGCTCAGCAAGGCGTGTTTCTGAGCGAGTTGGTTCATTCCTTGAGAAAAATAGGTATGGTGCAAAAAAGACCGGGCGAAATGAAGACACGTTTTGTCGTTTGAATGTTTCCAAATCAACTAGCCCGCTGACCATCTTTAACGAACTGACAAACACGTGTTTGCCACGTGTTTGTCAGTTCGCATTTGCACTTCGTTGTCGTCCATTTTGTGACCTACATATCTTTTTTAAGTAAAAATCTCGCTCAACGATTGCTTCCAACGTGCTTTCATAAAATTATTATTATGGCACGTGAAATACGATGAAAAATGCGGCTCCAACGTGGTGTACGCAAAGTTTTCATGTAGCGACATGTGGCAACATATCCAGCTTTTGTGGACACATCACAGCCAGCGCCCCTGGCGGCCCCGGCGCGAAGCTAGCGCGTTTTCAATGGAACTGGCGAGTTTTTCCCGAATAATTAAGTGTAGAGGGTGAATGTTGAAAAACGCAGACTACAGAGCGCTTCTGGGAACCTAAACGCACGGGAGGACTGCAGCGATCACGTTGCAGTAAGCTTCAATTTTGTTCCCAGAGCAGTTAAAGATTGTACAATGGGAGTCTATGGAAACGGCGAAAAATGTGGCCTGTTTTTCGAGACAAAAACGGTCACTGTCGTAAAACTAAGCAAGTTATGTTAATGGTCAGGAAATCACATGTAGTCCTGACACTCAGCTTTCGTTTGAAGCCAATCTCAACTTGCCGCAATTGGCATAACATTGTTCCCTAACGCGTTTTTTGAAGCGCGGTCGTTCAAATGTTTGTGGTAAATTGATAAACCCTTGCTTACCACAGGCGACAAGGCGCCCACCGTGGCCGAGCGAGCTAATCGCTCAAGTTCAGAGCCCGGCATAACCGCGCCGTCATCGGTTCGATTCCTGGCGACGGATCAGCATTTTTTTTTCTTTTGAGCCCGTGACTTAGTTCCACAGCTTCGCACAGGATGTCGCCGCCGAAACAAAAAAGAGCTTTCGTTTCGGTTTCGGTTCTTGACTGTAATCTAGAGCTGCCGTTTCTTTTTCTCTTTATTATATGACTTCTTTAGTGTATGTTTAAACACTCCACGCGTATCACATCGTTCAGACCTACATTTGTAATTCTCACTTTATTCTTTTATAAACGTCCTAAGGAACAGAACGCCCGATCAAGTTACGGTGAACAAAGCTCTTTCGAACTTTTGTACGCGTATTGTGGTGGAAACTTGTTTCTCCCTTCTCATGATGTCGTTACGATCTTCTCAGGTACCTACAATTCAGCAACGTAAAGGAAGCGAACTAAGCTTAGACAAGCGAGGCATAGTAATTAAATGACAAAGTTAGACGTTTTTGCAGTTGCTTTTTACTTTAGGGCTAACGCAAGTGTCTGTCGTAATCTTAACGAACGAAGAGGAATTTTTCGAAGGGTTCTTTTTTTTCTGTTAGACGCTGCTAATGAAACCAACAGATAATTAAGCCAATCAAGGAATATGAAAAATTATTTGTTCTTTTTCAAACAGCAGTGCAATGATTTCGCCCTAACTTAAATGAAATCAAAATCGCTATCTCGACAAGCATCAGCGGACGGCTCATATACCCTTCTATATGCTGCGCTCTCGACTCGAAGAGACTGCGCGAAATCCCCTTTCCTACCTGGAGTGGCTGTGTTCTCTTACAGCACCATTTTGTAGAGTTACGCGAGACGGGATCTAGAAGAATTAGCTGCCAGCTTTACTTCATTTGTTGCTATCGCACTCACTGCATCGTCCTTGCGGTGAAACTGGGATTTTAAATGCGAAGCATTCCTTAGCGAACTTCTGCGACTTTGAGCGTATCTATCTATCTATCTATCTATCTATCTATCTATCTATCTATCTATCTATCTATCTATCTATCTATCTATCTATCTATCTATCTATCTATCTATCTATCTATCTATCTATCTATCTATCTATCTAGCCGCCTACGACTTTGTGCTCTCCTGGCCGTTTCGTTAATCGGATGTATACCAAAATTGGTGTGTCATAACATGGCCTTATTACGAACATAAATGACAGGTCATATCATGAAAATCATGACACGCATGTCATGAACAGCATGATTTACATTCCACGGCCTTTGGGCTCCCTGGCCCTTCCGTTAATCGGATGTGTACCAAAATTGGTGTATCATAACATGGCCTTATCGCGAACATAAATGACAGGTCATATCATGAAAATCATGACACGCATGTCATGAACAGCATGATTTACATTCAACGGCCTTTGGGCTCTTGCGGCCGTCCCGTTAATTTCAGATATACCAAAATTAGTACGGCGTGACAAGAGTTCATGACGAACATAATGACAGGTCCTAACATGCAAATCATGACGCGCATGTCATGTGCAGCTTGATTTACATGACATGGTCTCGGGGCACTCGCGGCCGTTTAAATGAAGGGATACATACGAAAACTGGTATGACGAGACATTTCTGTACGACGAACATAACTGACACGTGGTAACATGAAAATCATGATATGCATGTCATGTATGACATGATTTACATGCCACGCTCATGGCGCACTCGCGGCCGTTTCGCTAGATTGATATACACCAAAATTGGTACTGTGCGATGTGACTTTATGAACAACATGAATAACAGGTGGTAGCGTGAAAACCATGACATCCATGACATGTATGTTATGATTTACATGCCACGCTCATGGTGCATTCGCGTCCGTTTCGCTTGCGTGATATACACCAAAATTGGTGTTACGCGACACGACAGTATGACGAACGTAAGTGCGAGGTGGTAGCATGAAAATCATGACATGCAAGTCATGTACGACCTGATTTACATGCCACGCTCATGATGCGCTAGCGGCAGTTTCAGTAGATTGATATACACCAAAATTGGTATTGCGCGATGTGACTGTATGAAGAACATGAATGCCAGTTGGTAAGATGAAAACCATGACATGCATGTCATGTATGTCATGATTTAATTGCCACGCTCATGATGCATTCGCGGCCGCTTCGCTAGCTTGATGTACACCAAAATTGGTATTGCGCGAAGCGACTGTATGACGAAGGTAAATGAGACGTGGTAACATGAAAATCATGACATGCATGACATGCACGACATGATTTACATGTCATGCTCATGATGCACTCGTGCCGTTTCGCTTGCTTGACATACACCAAAATTGGTATTGCGCAACGCGGCTGCATGACGAGCGTAAGTGAAAGGTGGTAACATGACAATCATGACATTCATGAAATGTACGAGATGATTTACATGCCATGCTCATGGCGCAGTCGTGGCCGTTTCGCTAGATTGATATGCACCAAAATTGGTATTGCGCGATGTGACTGTATGAAAAACGTGAATAACAGGTGGTAACATGAAAACTATGACATGCATGCCATGTATGTCATGACTTACATGCCACGCTCATGGTGCATTCGCGGACGTTTCGATAGCTTGATATACACCAAAACTGATATAGCGCGATGAGACTGTATGATGAACATTAGTGACAGGTGGTAACATGAAAAACCATAATATTCACGTCATGTATGGCATGATTTACATACTCTACTCATGGTGAACTCGCGGCCATTTCGCTCCTTTGATACACACCAAAATTGGTATTGCGCGATGTGACTGTATGACGAACATAAATGAGAGGTCTTAACATGCAAATCATGTTATGCATGTCATGTACGGTATGATTTACATGCCACTGTCATGTTGCGCTTCCGGCCGTTTTCTTAACGTGATATATACCAAAATAGGCATGACACGAGTGCGTGATGAACATAAACGACAGGTCATGCATTTATATACCAGAATATGCGTTTCATTGGCATGGTGTACACTAGATTGTGCATGCATGCGTGCATGGCAAACATGTGATATATGGTGGACTAGATTCCATGGCATGAATGATTTCATTTGGCTCAAAGACAAACAAGGCGATGTATGCAGCTCTTTGCTGCCTGCTTCGCATCACATCGATTCCCACAGTGCGTGGGATCTGCCGTATTTTTTATTCATCTCTTGTCATATCTATCGCCCTACGTGAACAGAAAAAACCCAGCATGCCTTCTCTTTTTACATCGCAAAGCATTGTGCGCTGCATCGGATAGGTCCGTGTGATATGACGTCATGGGCGTCGCAGGGGGGTGCAAAAGGGGCGCTTGCCCCCCTCAAGTCAAACCAGCACTTTCCCCCACCCAAGCTACACCAGTACTCTCCCCCTCTCCCAGCCGCCATGCAACACTGCTTTGCACCCCCCAAGACAAAACCTTGCCGACGCTCCTGTATGACGTGTGTAGATGAAAGCTTTCGGGAAGTCCAGGGACTGGTGCTCCCAGTTACAATACGAAAATCATGTGATTCAGCAGCTTTTCGCACGCACTCGCAGCCCACCTCAACGTACCGCAATAAGATGCCATTTTAAACATCTGTAAATGAAAATGTGCGCAGCATGTACTGGTTGCGCAAGGCTGGAACCGAAAGCGGAGCTAGCGTTCGACCTAGCTTCTTCTAAGGTTTTGCTAATACCAAGCTATTGCTAGAGGTGCAAAGTGTTTGCTAGTATAGTATTACTGGACATGGCTAGGCTTGGATAACCTATTCTTCTCAGGTTTCGGTCGGTTCCCCAGACTACGCACTTGTTGCGTGGTTCTGAAGGGGAAATGTCGCGTCACTAGTAGGTACGTGATGGAATTTTAGTGACGTGAGAGAGAAAGTACATCTTTATTAGAGTCCAGTGCAGACGCTGAGGTTGCCCCACGCCACCCTGTTGTTCCGAAGTTTTTGGCGCCAACACGTCACGTCAATAGTTACGTGACGTTACGGGATTTTAGTGGCGAGACTAATTACTTGATTTTACGTGAATTTTAGTCACGTGGCTAGCTGTTACGTGATTGTAGTCACAAAGTAGATGTGCGATGTTACGTGATCTTGGTCACGCGACAATTGCAGGCCCGGTGTACAAAAAATTGTAGTCGCAGGAAACAACAACCCATCATCGATATCACATATATTTTACGATCACGAGAAATTCACTTTCGTTGCTCGAAAGAGCAAGCGAAGCTGCACTCGTGCATTTTTTATCACGTTTCAAAATTGTTTGGGCTTCTACAATTTTTTCTGGAATTTTTTGTATGCTTCATTTGCTCTATTCTTTTTTCTTTCCTGGTGAAGAGCGCATATAAATTGCTGTAAGTTTGAAAATATAGTCAGTTGTAAGTTCAGCTCTGTGTGTGTTTTCCAATGTCGTCCCCGTTCCTTGCGCTGTGAAACATCGAATTATGGTCTACAGCGCATTTTTGCAAACAGAAAGCAGTTGTTTTCACTTTTACATTCCGTTCCTGCTCTTTGGCAGGTGGGGACACTTGCAAGGAGCGTTGCAAGGAGAGTTTGACCGTAGTATCTTTATGATAGCTATCGTATCACAGGCTAGCCGCCGCGCGCTGTGGCTGAATGGGTTGATCATCCGTCCTGGCTGTTTGCGCGCAATCGCTGGGGCCTTGGTTCGAATCCCAATGCGGTTTTTTTCTTCTTTTTTTTTGTCTCTCTCAGAATTGCTTATGTTTGCCGCGGTGGTACAACGGTTACGGTGTTCGGCTGCTGACCCAAAGGGCACAGGTTTGACGGTGGCTCCAGCATTTTTGAACAAGGCGAAAATGCTAGAGGCTCGTGTACTTGGTTTTAGATGCACGTTACGAACTTGAAGTGGTCGAAATTTCCTCAGCCCTCCTCTACGGCATGCCTCGTAAACATATTATGGTTTGGGCACGTAGAACTCCAGCAATTATTATTACTAGTACAACGCTGCTGAAGATTTAGTTGCTTGTTTTTTCGCTGGAGCATTGCAACCAAGATATTTGCTGCAGTTTCGGTTTCGCTTTCGGAAATCGAGCAAGTAAACTTCTAATGTTTCATTTCTTATTACCACGCAACCCATTACTTAATAACGAAGAAAAGGAACCCAGATTTTAGTTAACCTCAACCATAAGAAGGCAATACAAAACGAAACCAAGGCAAGCATGAGGGCAGCCATTTGTAATATAATGAAGCGTTTTAAAGAAGTACTCTACTATTAGAGACGACGCAGAAACGCAACCAGTAATACTAGAACCAACGCAAAGCTTGTATTGTTTAATCGTCGCCTTTTTTCTGCGGGAGCAGCGTTCTCTGCTTCTGCAAGTAGTGCTGCTCTTTTGCATTACATTTACTTCCCCTCCGAAAAAGAGGCGTCCCTGGCTAATCACGGACAGCTGCACAGTGACAGTGAGGCTTTAGCAGGTCCATATGCACAATCTCATGCCCGGACATTGATTACAATAAGTCTCAAGCGACTTGACGGCGTATATGAAGTACGAGGCTTGCTAGACAACACGGTACGGACCGTGGTACTTCGGAAGAAGTTTCGTAGACCGACCGGGACCACCTAGGAGTCCAGAGGCCAGGCCCGTAGCTAGGGGGTATGCCCCAAGGGCCCGCCTCCCCTCCCAAAAGTTTGACGGAGGCGGTGTTTTACCGACAAGAATAATGAGAATAGGTGTTTCTCTCAAACTGCCAAGGCCTTCAGCAAGTGCCCCCTCCCTTTACCCAAGCCCCCCCCCCCCCCCCCTCACTGACTGGCGGCGGAGACCGGCGTGCACGGAACAGACGGCGAAACGGTAGGCAAGCAGACTCGCAAGCGAGCGCGGCCGCGCGCGCCGTTGCCATAGCAACGACGGAGAGATCTTCAACCGGCTGCTTTGCTGCTGGCTTGCGTTTCCTTTCTTGAATTCTCGGCACTCGCCACTTTGCTATGAAGAATGCTGTCTCACGTGCATGCCATTCGTGACCTGGAAGTGGCGGGCGCGCGGCGATAATGCAGTCGAGAGGCATGCACGATATCAGGACTGTTTTTGTGAGGCGAAACGACACCCTTTCAACACGTTCTTTAGTGTACGCTGCTTTCCTGAAAAGCATAGGTAATTTCATAGGGAATATTAGCCGATTACACACTGCCTTTGTTGCCGCAACGCCATTTCACGCCGTTGAAAGAGTAATAAGAGGGAGTAACTAAGAGGGAAGTCCAGGCATGGACACATGCATGTTGTCTTTACTGATGACTTTCCCTTAACAGGTACCCATGTTAGCAGCAATGTACAACAGAGTGAATGAAAACAGCGAGGAAGAAGACTTCAAAACTAACAAGCGCGCTTTTCGCTTTACAGTTCTGCTTACCGATTCAATGAGCCAAGTATTCGACGCTTACTAGATTGCCCTCCGCACTGTGTTCCCGAGCCAAGCCTAATTACGGTTCATCAAACTAATGAACAGATCAAGCTCGCCTTGCTTGTTCGCCTCAGGTTTGACTACCGTGTCGGTAATGCACTATATATATATATATATATATATATATATATATATATATATATATATATATATATATATATATATATATATATATATATATATATATATATATATACGCAGTAAAACAGACACGCGTACGAAGCGATTTATTGACGTTTCGGCCGCGGGTCCGGCCTTCATCAGAAGACTCATCAGAAATTACCAACGCGCGCATACGCCGTTTCTGATGAAGGCCGGACCCGCGGCCGAAACGTCAATAAATCGCTTCGTACGCGTGTCTGTTTTACTGCGTTCATTTACCTGGACCCAGAAACATCTTTTCTCGATATATATATATATATATATATATATATATATATATATATATATATATATATATATATATGTGTGTGTGTGTGTGTGTGTGTGTGTGTGTGTGTGTGTGTGTGTGTGTGGAGAATGCCTTGCGGGTAGCACTCACTAAAAAAAGAAAAGATGCCTTTACTAACGTTCAGCCGTGACACCGCCTACGTAGTTCAGTGTCTTAGGAAGCCCATGCCACAGCCCAAACGTTATGGAATGCATTTTTTCCGGTTTTTGATGTGTGCTACCTGGAAGTTCATTCAACGTAGAAAGCGCCGCGCGCATACACCGTTGCTCGGCATGCGTTCACTAGTAGTCGCGAAGGCAACGCCACCTCTCAACGTCAACTCCTTTTACTCTTTTATAAGCACAGAATAAATCGAGAATGCCTAATAACGCGCGGATTATTTTAAACGCATTTTTTTTAGTAAATAGCACCGGAGTGCGTACAGCATTCTGCACATCTCATTCATGCACTATGAAGGCTTGCCCGTCAGGCAACGCGACATGCCCTTGTGACTTTCAAAGCGCAATTCAACAATACAAATCCTAATCATATGGTGAAAAAAGAAGCTCGTTTATGTCACTGCAATTCACAGCCAGGGTCTTGTGACACATTTCGGTCGGTTGTCAGTCCCTTTAAGAAAGCACATCGCGAATATATATAGTGATAGAGTAAGTATTTACTCTAAAAAGGCGTGACCTCACTCATGCTCACCTCATGTTCCACGATCCCAAATATTTGTCCATAAGTAAATATTGAGAAGGTTATTGTGTATACATATTTGAACTTTCTGACTATCAAGGAGGTAATTTCCGCATCACTACAAAATCTGCCCTAAATGGTGGCTCTGTGCTGTACAGCACACGTGTGCGCTGTACAGCGCAGAGCCACCATTTAGGGCAGATTTAGGCCTAATCTAAGAAAAAAAATAACATGTTATCAGATTGACAGGAATTCAATTCTTTGACCTATTTCCACTCAGACAAAGCTGAGAGGGAATACCATGTCTAGAGGATGTTTTCTAATTCACGATAAACGGCAGCGCACACGGGGTTAAGACAGATACACAAAACACGAAAAAAAGGACGTCAGCGCTTGTGTCGTCCTTTTTTTGTGTTTTGTGTATCTGTCTTAACCCGGTGTGCGCTGCCGTTTATCGTGAATATGACCAACCAACTAGCCCACAAGTACGTTTTAAGCATGTTTTCTAAAACGCGTGCATCTATGATAACACTGTGTTATCGATGCGCATTAACCAGACTTCACACCTGTGTGCAGATATCCCTATTATTAAAGTCGAGGCTACATGCCAGTTATCGTGTCTTCTGAAATATTATTAATTTTTCTTAGTCGCTTTCGCGCCTATTTCTATTGCAACCTTTATGTTGCAGTAAAATTTAATATTGAATTATATATTTCTTACTATCTATTTTACTATGATTTCCTTATCTACAATAGAGACAAAACTACCCGATACAGTGGAAGGGACTTTCAAGGTGGGCCTACACGTTTGAGCCAAAAAAGAATCCCAACCAGGAATGTCTTCGCAGCTTTGACATTCCTATCAAGCCAGAAGATTCCAGGATTCAATACGCGGCTGATGTTTTGCATCATGAAGTACAAAAAAATTACACCATCTCCCGCTAAAGGGGACCATGAGCCGATGCGAAGCCGGAGCACTTGCACGATCGCGTTCCGTTGGCGTTCGTTGGGCATGCTACGACCTCGCGTCGTGGAACGCGAAGGGGGACGCTACGCGCGTCGTATCTTCCATCTAGCCTGGCCGTTAATTCTCACAGGGCGAGCGGGGAACGCGGTTGACAGGCGGGCGAGAGGGGGGCAGCGTAGGAGAGGAGAGAGAAGGGGAGGGGACGCGCATGCGCTCGAGCTCATCGCGGCGTTGCGCAGGAGAGAATTTCGGCATGTCTAGCCCGCGTTTCAGAGGAAGAGTGGAAAGGGAGAGGGAAGGGGAGAGGGTGAGTGGAGAGGGTGAGTGGAGGAAAGGGGAGAGGGGTAGAGGACAGGGGGAGTGGAGAGGAGGTGTGTGGGGAGGGTATGCGCATGCGCAGTAAGGGTGGTCACGCCGCACACCACCACCACCACCGGATTGAGCTCCGCCTTAAGATACTTCGCATCTAAAGAAAGCTCCGGTTTTGAAGACCCTCGAGTGGAGCTGTAATCATTCTATTCGACATGGGTCATTTTCCGTTGGGCTTTCAGAGGAAGAAGACTACTGCTTGAAAAGCAGTAGATATTAAAGGGGTACTGACACAAAATTTCGCGGCCGAGATAGCCCGCTGAATCGATTCCCGTGTACGTGCGTGTACCATCTGCAAAATATCGACAGCGAATAAAGCTTGGACGGTATTTTATGTGAATTTCGAAGTTCGCGAGCGCGACCCAGCATTAGAGGCCGCACCTGGTGCATTTACACCCTCGGAGGTGACCCGAGGTGACCCCCCTACTTCCCCTACGTAACTGTTGCAGCCGGTACAAGTTATGATGACGTCTAGCCGCCATTTCTGTTTTGAAGTGCTTCCCGACGAATCGCTCCTCGCCAGCGGGTCAAACCTGAAGTGATTCGCCACGTCGAAAATTCCTTCCATCCCCGCCGCAAGAAAATCGTCGCCATCAGACGACTATGAGCCTGACGACGACAGACCACGCGGAAATGCGTCACTGTTCGTTGTGCTCACGTGACCGCGCGTTTCACTCGCTAGGTGGTGGTAGTTGCACCCGGCGGCTTGTCGTTTTTGGAGCTCTGTCAAACCGAAACTGAGGCTGTGTCGGTAATGAGGAGCTTGTAATTAATTATCTGCCACGCGCTGCAGCAAACGATGTGCCGTGTTTTGACTGATAGGCCCCCAGCAACACATTGCAGCAAAAAAACGCGGGGCGAAAATTTTTGTGTCAGGACTCCTTTAAGGGAAAAAGCAGATTTCGCTAGGCTTTATCTGGTTGAAGACTGGTATTTTTCAGTCATAGCTACGAGCGAAAAACTACTTATCAAAATTCCTGTGCGCATAAACACCATCGTTCTCTTAAGGGAACCTCCTGGAAAGAAAGGTTTAAGATTTCCTTTGGAATGCCTGCACATCTTCGTGGCAACAGAAGGAGCTCCACTCACAACTGAAGAAATTTCCACATGCTGGGTGAACGAAAGGAGGGGGAATTAACGGGTTCGCTTTTCTCTGATATGTGTCTTGTGACCCGTTGTTGAGCAAGTCAAATGCATTTTGTATTCTACATCAGGAGTGATACAGAATAAAGAAGTGATTTTGAGAGATTGTAGGAATAGTTATTATATTATGATGCATTAACAATCGTTGTTGTCAGCGCAAAAACGCCAAAATTCGCTCTTCTGAATTTCTTTGCGCTGATCAAAGTGGACGATTGGGCCAGTAGGTGATTCATGATCGACTTTGTGCTTGCTGTAGTGCAAAGTTGAACGAGACTACGCCTACAGAACATGAAAGTAGATCTTCAGGAGAACTTCCAGCCCATTAGAGTAACCTATTGGTGTATCTGCGCCAACAGGATTCAAGACAATGACATCCAGCATATGAGTCAGTCGACCGTGAGAAAAAAAGGGAAAAAAAGAAAGAAAAAGAAGAAATGCAATTAGGATAGATAAGTGCCTTTTTTAGCTCGATAGACGGCAGATCTAGAGATTATTACACAACACGTCAGTCGTATATGTTCTACTATACGTTCATTCCCAACAAAAAAAACTAACCAATTTCACATTTTCCGGTGTACAAGATCATCTTTCAACGACTGTATCATTTCTGCACACCCGCTTAGACGGCGCCAAGCTTGCGGTGGCAGCCACATTTCAATAAGAACTAAATGAACACAAATAAAAACAATCTTTAACTTCCTTTTTTTTACTCTCATTCCTAGCGTTCTCAAACTTATCCAGTTCTAATTTGAGGTAACGCAAGGAGCAAACGAGCATCACCCAAGTGGTACACGAAAGGAAATTCGGTTTATTATGCAACCACAATATCCTGTTCGTACCCAAACATAATGGTTCCCGCTAGCTGAAAAAAGAAACTCGGAAAGCAGCATGCTGCTCCAATATCCCACTGGTACGGCAGCGCAAGAATCTAAACAAACAAACAAACAAACAAATAAAAACACGATTCTCTTCATGCATCGTGGGCGCATCTATAACGGCCAGACATTTGGCATGGCACGTCTAGAAAAACTGCCAATTCATTGCCAGTCGTCGCCGTCGAGATAACGCCGACAAACAGCGCTCTCTTTTCTGCGCACCGAGGTGAAGCGAGTCTCGGGGCGTGTGTACTGTTTCTTTTGATTCTATTTTATTTAGTGCCGCGTCACTGCATACGTCATGGCGGGACTTTTGAATTCTTTAAGGTCGATACGCCACGTGGTGTCGTTCACGCGAACTAGGCCGCTGGTGTCCAGAAAAGCTGCATATGCAAGTGATGCATTGAAAATTCGACGAACGCCTTTCTCAAACTTCTCAAACGGCATGCCCGTAGACATGCTGGGGGGATCGCACACCATTGTGGTGGCTGAGCCGTGCTTTCGAGAAGGGAGAATTCGAAGCTTTTTTCGTCTTCTTCAACCTCTAACCCCCCCCCCCTCCCTCCCTTCCCCTCGTTCAGCGTCATTGTCGCGAAACTCGCTTGATCAGGCAGGGTAGGGCAGCCGTCCAGACGGAGGGACAATCGTAGCTGCCGGAGCAGGTTTTTTTTCACTCCGACCAGGAGAATTCTTCAAGAAGTGCGGTGTGCGGACATGTGTGGTGGAAAGTCAAAATCGTGCACGAGACGGATACGCGGCAGGATTCCGGCATTGTTTTCGGCAGAGATCACCGCAGCGAGAAACCAGTGGCCCCCTGCTTCCATGTGGAACTCGCTCACCTCATATAAGGCCACGTGTTCACTACTGTTACGTGTCATCAGATTTTTGTTCTCTTCTTATCGTGTATTTTCCATTGACCATCGTGTTTTGTGTATTCTGATATGGTGCGCTTTCATTTTTTATTCGCTCGTGTTTTTAGCGATCCAACGGGCACACGTGAGTGGTTTTTATGCACGATTCCTTTTTGTTACAACCTTACCTTTAGATTAGGAATGCGTGCGTGTCTATCTTGTTTAGATGTAGAGTTCATGGGATCTTGTGGTACCGCTCGCAATGTTTTTCGCGTCGCGTGCAGCAGTTTATCCATCTTTTTGTCCCTTAAGTTATCACTGAAAAAATCGCAATTCCCGCTTAAAGGATAACGCTAATTTAATTGCCAATCATATGTGTTGCGAATGCCTACCGTTCCTTGGTGAATTTAATAAACGTGGCGGGGAAGGGGTGCTCCTCAGCTCGTATTAGCTCACGCGTATACACAATCTTCTAGTCTAGTCGCCACTCTTAATCGGGCTTTTTCGGCAAGCCGCCTAACATTATCTTTCTTTTCTTCGGGTGCGTCTTTAATCCTTCTTTAATGCTGCCTTCGTTTACATCTCCAGAATTTTTTTCGTGATTCGGCACCGTCGTTACTGAAAAGCGCGATATCGTCCGCAAAACGCAAGTAGCTAAGATATTCTTCGTTAATTCCTAGTCCTATTTTTGCCCGTTCTAGTTCTTTCAATATTTATAATGAATGTGCCGCGCATAACGCTGAAGAGATTGTAACTCTTCGCATAGGCGTGCGCACAGTGGGGCAGGGGGGCGGCCGGCCCCCGTAGTCAACTAAGAAGAGGTGGGCGCAAGGTCTGGCAAACAAACACATTGACTTAATAGGGAGGGGGGGCGCCGCGATGAACCTTCGCCCCCCCCAACCCTCTGAAGAGGAACCCTGCTCACGCCTATGATTTTTCGCCTCACCCCATCCTCGATTAGGATTGTCCTGCTTTTTCTGAGGAATACGGTGACTGTGGGGTTGTTTTAGATGTTGTTTAGATATTCCTTTATGGCAAAATTATTTCGGAACTGCTGGCGTGTGTTCATATCTGTGAATAAATTTGTGTTTATCACCTCGCAAATGTGTTGCTCCTTAATTTCTCAGACGCATGCGTTGTTGGTGCAGCAGGCCTTTCATCAATTTAGTTGTGTTAGAGACAATATTGACTTTCGTTCTCGGCCTTGCACGGTTCGACAGAATTGTGGGTCCTAATCGCACACTAACACATCAGTGGTGCAGTCGTTCTAATTAGGAAGCATTTTTCGAATATGGCACCAGTGGTAGTCGATGAATGCCGTTGGACCGCGAATAGTCTATTTTAGCGCTGCTGACTTACAGTACAGTAACCATAGTAATACTGAACTGCCGTGGTCGGCACGCAGCCATTTTACTTTATAACACGTGTATCAGCCTGCCTGATCAAGTTACTTTACGCATCGAGCAACTACCGCCGGTGTCTCCATATAAACTACCTACGTGCAGACCACGGCGGTACAGTACTACCGTACTTAACGCACGATAAGCCACCACTGCTAAAACATAATAACGGGCGTAAACGGTCACGCCGGCGGCTACCCGACGTCGGCAGGGCCGACACCACGCCAGCATCGGCTAGCACACATAGGCCCAATGACGGCTTGCCATCATCGGCTGAATAACGGCAGGCCCGTCTCGGACCGACGCTGGCTAGCCCACGTCGGCCTCAAGCCAGCAAGCCCGCATCGGCCAACGGCGGCTAGCCGACGTCGGGCCGATGCGGGTGAAAGTAGCGCGAGCGTGATTTGCCGATGTGGGGCCAATATTGCTGCCGTCATTTGCCGACGTTGGGCCAAGATGGGTCCAATGGCGGCGTGCTGCCAGGGTCAAGACGCCGCCCAGCAGACGCCTCCACCTGCAGCGACCTCATGTACCGGTGTCCCTCGTATCCGCGACCCCGTCTTCAATGGCTCTCATAGGACCGACATGAAGGACTGGCTCGCGTTTTACGAACGCGTGAGTGTCCCCAATAAATGGGACGAGGAAGGAAAATTGAACAACTTGGTTTTCTACCTCGCGGGTGTGGCAGGCCTCTTTTACAACAACCACGCATCAGATTTTACGACTTGGTCAAACTTCAAGACCGCCATTATCAACTTGAGTGGCCGTTCTGCCGTTAGTAAGCTGTAAACCCAAACAGCGTTTGCGTGAACGAGCTCAGCAGGCCGGTAAATCCTTCACCAGCTGCACCGAAGACATCCTAGATTTGTGTAGGAAAGCCTACGCCACCATGTCGGAATGTGATAAGATCAAGCACATCAAGATCAAGAACCCTAGCACAGTGGCAGAGATCATAGCACTCTGCCAAAGCTATGAGGAGCTGCGCTGGCTGCGGATGATGCCCCGTCGCTCTCCATAACGTGACGCCGAGCTCGCTGGCTTGTCGACTATATTCGACAACTCTGCGTTGCTCGCAGAGGTGAAGTTATTCGTGCACGAGGACATCGCGCGCCAGTTCTCTCCACTGGACATTGCTCACCCTCAGTACGTTCAACAGCCGTCAACCACTCTTCTGCCTCCCTACGTCGAGCGACTAAGCAGCAAATCGCGGAGGTCATACCTGAGTACCCCGAGCACCATCCGGCTCCTGCACCAAGTTGTCGCAAAGTCGTTCCCAGAAATTCCTATCGCTCCCCACACAGTTACGCTGAATCAGCCGCTAGACCTCAGTCCTTCGAAGCGGGTGTGCCGGATACCTACGCCGACATCATGCATAGACCACAACTGCAGCTCACCACGCAGTCATATCAGTTGCCAACCCATCACGTCCTGCGCCATGGGCGGGCCCTGCTCCAGCGAACCGATGGTGCACACCTGACAAGCGCCCCATATGCTTCGCATGCGGTTACGCCGGGCACGTGGCGCGTTATTGCAATCGCGTGCAGACGCCTCGAGTCGCGTCAACCACCACCAGAGAGTCCAACTGTCCATTTTACGACCCACCTTAGCCTCTGTGACCGACGTCACGCCATGCTCCATCCACTCGGCGCTCTCTGTCTCCACGATTTCGCTCACTGTCGCCGATGCGGCCACGTCCGGTCGCACGCGATTAGGAAATATAGTCGTCGCAGTCCGCGAGGCAAGGGCTACGACGCTATCGATCTATTAAAGCTCTCAGCGAAGCCCATCGAACGTGACAGACGTGTTTGTGGACGGTGTTCGTGCATCTGCCCTTGTCGACACCGGAGCCGCCGTATCCGTGATGGAGGAAAAACTGAGCCAATTGCTACGAAAAATGACGACGCCATTTTCCGGGATGCCCCTCCGTACAGCCATATCCAGAGTATTCATCCTACAGCAATATGCACAGCTCGCGTCGTCATTCAGGGCATTCTGCACGACGTTGAGTTCATTATAATTGTTGTATGCTCTCACGACGTCATCCTGGGATGGGATTATTCTCCCGCCACGACGCCGTAATTTATTGCGCACTAGCCGAAATTGAACTCTCCCCGTTCTAAGATTTGACACCGGCGGATAGTTCATCGGTATCGAGCCAGATCCTCGTCAAAGACGATACCAAAGTGCCTCCAAACTCGTTGACGGCTGTGTCAGTCGAGTGCGCCGGTTTCTCCGGCACCATCGCACTCATTTCTCCATCTGACCATGTTGGCAATAGCAAAGGCTTTCTGGTACCTTTCGCGACCGCGCGAGTCACTCAGGGCAGCACCGCTATTTTTGTTAACAACCCATCTCCGTACAATGTTAGGTCGGTACGAGCGGAATGTGTCGGCAGAGTGGAACCCCTCGCTGACGCACAAGTTTTAGACGCACCCGATGACCCGCACTGTTCCAGTTCCCGTACGCTCAGTGCTGTTTCTACATCCATTTCATCACCTCCTGATGTGCTTGGTTCCTCCATTGCTGATAACCTCACATTTGTCCAGCGTTCCCAGTTTTTGTGCCTGTTGGAAGAATTTCGTTCCTCTTTCGACGTCGGGCAAACTTCTCTCGCCCGCACCTCCGCTGTTGCACATCGCATCGACATTGGTGCCCAACCACCACTGCGGCAGCCTTCATAATGCGTGCCTCCCGCAGAAGGTCGGATAATTAAAGGGCAAGTCGACGATAAGCTTCGACGCGATGTTATTCGGCCCTCGGCCCGTAGGCGTATCTTCTCGTTCTCGTTACAATGAAGGACGGTTCTGTGCGGTTCTGTGTGGACTACCGATTGCTCAACAACAAGATCACTCGCAAGGATGTTTATCCACTGCTGTGAATCGACGACGCGATTTACAGCCTGGAAGGAGAATTCTTTTCATCTCTTGATTTGCGCTCGGGGTACTCGCAAGTGCCTATGCTGATGACGCTTGACCAAAGACAGACTTTGTCACGCCCGAGAGCTTGTACAAGTTCAACGTCATGCCGTTTGGTCTGTGGTGTGCGCCCGCGACCTTCGACCGCGTGATGGACACCGTTCTGCGCAACTTGAAATCGCACACATGGTTATGTTACCTGGACGACGTCGTCGTTTTCGCTCCGGGTTTCTCGACACATCTCCAACGTCTGCGGCATGTTTTGTCGCGTTTGAGCGACGCCAAGCTCCAACTGAATCCGAAGAAGGGCTCATTTGTAGCACGGCAGCTGACAATCCTAGGCTACGTCGTGTCCAAGGACGGAATCCTTCCCGATACGACCAAGCTTCGGGCCGTGGTTGAATTTCCCAAACCTACGTCTGTGTTCGTACTGTGTTAGTTCTTTCGACGCTTCATACAAAACTTTGCCACCATCATATCGCCGCTGACGAAGCTCCTTGGAAGTAATGGGCCCCAAAATTTGAGGTCGTCCGAGTGCGACGGCGCGTTCGCAAAGCTCCGTCGTTTGTTGACGTCTCCACCCATGTGGTGTAGGCCTCGACGCTATGCTTGCGCAGCACAAACCAGGTTTCCCCAATATGTCGTGGCATACGGAAGTCGTACGCTTCCTAGATCCCAGACCAATTACACCATCAAGCAAAAAGAGTGCCTGGGGATCATCTAGGTCCTTACAAAGTTCCGACCTTATTTGTATGATCGCCCATTTGATGTCGCCGACCATCACGCACCATGCTGGTTGTCGTCACTGAAGGATCCCTCAGGCCATCTCTCCCGCTGGGCACTTCCCCCCAAGGCTATGACATCCGCGTGCTGTACTGTAACGTGCGCCGGCATGCTGACGCCTACGCCCTCTCGCGCTCCCCCATGCCTGACGACCACGCCCCCTGCTAAGTATCTTGCATTGCCGTTTCTTCCATCGACGATCACACCATCGCTACCGAAATGCGCAAGGATAAATGGATGGCCTTGCTGATTGACTTGCTCACTGATCCGTCGGCAGCACCATTTACTCGCGCGTTGCTCGTCAAGCCCACCA